>NC_092345.1:40877136-41177236 GCF_963676685.1 Mytilus edulis | reverse complement strand
GATAAAGATAAGCTAAACATATTCATTGCTCATGGACCTCCTTTTCCAGATATTTGAGATTTAAAATATGGCGGGAATAGGCTGACTCGGACTTTTACCTTATATTTGCATTGATATCATTTGGGTCTCAAAACAATAAAAAGAAAATCAAGAATCTTCTAAAATTTTGGTAAATGACCTTTCATGAGCTATTAAGCCTTATAAGAAAAAATAAATGGGTGTTATGGGGCAAAATATTTTACATTGTATTGTATGGAAAAACACCAAGGAGTCCGAACATTTGACACAAATTCCAAAACCTCACCTAAGTACATCCTTAATTCATCAAATCCGATTCACCATAGCAATGCTTTAGACATTTTCAAAATTATTATCATTGTAATGTACAAAAATGTACAGTAAGGAATTTATGTAATAGTTGGTGTTAAGTGTTTAACAGTCCAAAGGAGGTAACAACTAAAGCTATTCTTGGCTGTGATAGCTTTTTTTCAGGGGGTTCACTCTTATTTATTAGTGAGTTTTGAAAGTGTCTATTATGGACAATCTGATATTCTAGAAATCAAGATTCTCTGAAGGTCACAGGCACTTGTCTCAGAATTTTTTTCCTGTATATCTTTAATATAATATCTTAATGTTATATTAAGGTATATAGGAATTTTTTTTTCTGAGACAAGTGCCTCTGGTTATGGTACCAAAAGTTTAAGAATTATAGGGCCAAAAAGGTGCCCAAAAAAAGCATTTTTGTAGTTTCTGGACATCAACTTGTGTGTATGTGTATAAATCTCTCTAAAAATGTACCTTAAGGTTCCATATCACAAAGGGAATGCTGGGATTGAGTTTTGGAGTAATTGCCTCGAACATTCAGGATTTTTTAGTTTCCAGACAATAACTGTTTAAGTGTATGGATCCTCTGAAATTGTACTGCAAGGTACCATACCACAAAGGGCATATTGGAATTGATTTTGGAGGTAATTACTCCAATTGGAGTTTTAAAAAAAAGGGTGGGGTGGATTTTTTTTTTATCATATTTTGTTTTGTTTTTTTAAACTGATATGCAGGAGATACACACCAAACAGGATGTGTCAATTATTATATCACAGTATTACGTTTAGCAAGAAATCTTCAGTTGCATAGAATTGCGCATTCTTATGCAATTTGTTTGTAATGATAATTTTCATTGGACGTTGACAAATATTTTGAAGGGATAAATTCCACTTTCTACCAGTTCGTAATTAAGAAAGCCACTATTTTGACATCTGATTATTTTGGTATGTCATTTCTCACAAAATAAACATGAAAGTCACATTTTGATCCTCAAAATGTTCTTTTTGTCAATGTTGAAACCATTCTGAAGTGTACAAAAGGTATAAATACTTCTAGAGTTATATATATTTTTACATCACGATGACCTTGATGAATAATTCAGTTGAAAATAAAATAACTGATACATCATGTTAAAAGAGTTATATTCTTTAATTATTGTCAGTTAATTATGATTTTCATATTATTTTTTTTTTTTTTATTTAAACAATAATCATGATCATGACTAAAAACATAACATTACATTATAAAACTAAAAGAGGGACTTGCAAGTTTAGTACACAATGAATGTCTTTGATTAATAAGTACTGTATTTCAAAAAGTTCAAAAAGGAAAAATCTTTATACATGTAGTACTTATTTTGAAGCAACCTGTATATATATTCCCATAAAGGACTTAAAATTGTAATATATTTCAAAATCTGACACAAAAATGAAAATAATGAAATAGAAATGATAACTTACAAATAATTAACCACAGCCACACTGGTTTTATCAGATTTCAACAATGCCTTTCTTCAAATAGCACAATATAGGACTTAACATTTTCCATATCCATCTACCTCCATTTATTGCATGCTTTTCATGAATTTGAATTTACAGGAAGTACATGACTGGGCATGTCATTTTGAAAAAGCTCATATGAGCAATGATGTAGGTTAGTTTTGAATGGTTAGAAGAATGGAAAAACTTTTCAAAGTAAAAAACTAACATAAAACTAACATGGATGATAAAAGCTCACCTGAGGTTTGAATTGCACATGTGAGCATTATGTTAGATTTTTGTGGGCACATATGAACTAACAAACTGCACATATGAGCAACCTGATTTGCATACAATTCTTACTTGCATCTCATGTGCTTCACATGTGAAACTTATGTGCTTTTGTTAGCAATTTCTGTACGGGTTTCACCACATTTATTTTGTGTAAGAATCCTATATGATGTCAAAAACTTGATCACAATCCAAATACAGACAATATCAAGCTTTAATGTAATTGTTTCCAAACTCGCACCAGCTGTTCAGGGTTCCACCTCTGCAGTCGTATCAGGCTGCCCTCGGCAAAGCATTTTATTCCATATGTAAAGGGGCATTACTCTAGCAGTTAAAAAGTGACTTTAGCACTTAGTTTAGTTCGTTCTTATGTTGTACTGTTATACCACTGTCCCAGGTATGGGGGAGGGTTGGGATCCCGCTAACATGTTTAACCACGCCACATTATTTATGTATGTGCCTGTCCCAAGTCTGAGTGAGTGAGGAGCCTGTAATTCAGTGGTTCTCGTTTGTTTATGTGTTACATATTTGTTTTTGTTCAATTTTTTATATAAATAAGGCCGTCAGTTTTCTCGTTTGAATTGTTTTACATTGTCTTCTAGGGGCCTTTTATAGCTGACTATGCAATATGGGCTTTGCTCATTGTTGAAGGCCGTACCATGACCTATAGTTGTTAATGTCTGTATCATTTTGGTCTCTTGTGGACAGTTGTCTCATTGGCAATCATACCACATCTTCTTTTTTATACACCAAAATTCAAACCTGATCTGTATTTTGTGGTAATCAGCATTGTGTATAAACATAAAAACAATTTCTTTTGTCTTTCACCACATCTTTTTTTTAATATCATCACATTACAGTCAGAAAAAAAAACTATATATAATAAAAGAAACATCTTATTCTGAGATTCTTAAAATGACTTCAAAGACCCATTCAAATTTTCATTTTATTAACCAAAATATAAACTTTAGATTAAGTTATTCAATATGATGCAATCAATTATTTAATCTAATGATTTTGTTTACAAAAATTGTAATAAGATTTAAAAAAGATTTTGTCAGGACAGGTGCAGGTTATCCAAATGAACCAGCATATTTCACATAAAAATGAAATCAAAATAATGTGCATTCTTTCTTCTTGAGATTATGGACTGTTATAGAAAGAATCTGAAGGTGGCACTTTATAAATACAGATTGTTTCTAAAACCTGTGATGCCTCTTTTGGCGAGATATTTAATATTCATAGATAACTTGATTTATTTACATATTGGTTCCTGGATATGATCTCTATATTTCATCTCATAGAGAAATACTGTGGATTCATTGTATTCGTTCGATACTAAGCTAAGCTTTGTAAATTTTCTTGGAGTTAATATAAAAACATCAAATATGGCATGTAGAGGAGAACTAGGTTCACTCCCTACACTGTATTATGTAATAATGAATATGGTAAAATATTGGATCCATCTTATGAATGATATTGAACCTTCAAATATTATTCTAAGGGAAGCCATAAATCTATCTCATTCTATGGACAAACATAACCAGGAATCTTGGATAGGAAGCATTAAACATATATTTAAATTTCTAGACTTAGAATATCTATTTGTTAACCAGTCAAACTTTAAACAAAACCATATTCTAAAAAAAGTGAAAACATCTTTAACTATTAAATTTAAAGAAAGCTGGTTAGCTAGTTTAGAAAGCAATTCTGGGAAGTGTACTAATTTACAATCTGGCAATAAATTAAGAACTTACAGAAAATTCAAAAATATTTTTATGTTTGAACCATATTTAAAAATGAATTCAAAAAAAGACAGGCAAATAATCACAAGATTTAGAACTAGCTGTCATGATCTTGAAATCGAAAGAGGGAGGTATATTGGAATTAAAGCTGAAGACAGAAAGTGTAAGCTATGTAAGAACGCAATTGAAGACGAACTACATTTTCTTTTAAAATGTCCTGTTCTAAAAGATACTCGATCTCAACATCTATCTAATTTAAATTCTAAATTCAAAAATTTTTCAAGATTATCTGATGAAATGAAATTTGTTTGGATTCTTTCATCTGAAGATTTTTTTGTTACTTCAAACTTATCTAATTTATTGCACTCCCTTTTTGAAAAACAAAAGAAAATTATAGAAAATATTGTTGTTTGAAAAAAAAAAATAGAAGAAAAATATATATAGATATATATATATATATAGGAAATAAAATTGATTAGGAGTTGTCTCCCATAGACCTAGAACTATCCTAAAGATTTATGTAATTTCTCCAGGTCACAGTGGCACCCATAACAACTATGTTTTGTCAATAACTTGGTTTATATCAGGTTAATTAGTGTAAATGTGTATTCATGTGGTTTTTTGTTTAAATGTACTTTAATCATTCTAATCATTTTCTGTGCTTTATTTTGTAATTCATTTGATTGTATAGCTCAAATTTTGGGCACCATGATTGGTTAATAAAATTATCTATCTATCTACCAATTTTCGTGGTTTTCATGGGTACAGGTTAACCACAATTTAACATGTCCAACGAATAACAAATTTTCTTTCCCGTTGTATGCAGTCTTTGGCCTAACCACCAAATCAAATATCCATGAAAAGGTAAGTTTTCAGTAATCCACGAAAATTGGTGCACATGAAAATAAAAGAATCCAGAGAATAAAACTTTTTTTTTTTTTGTGATGAAAATTTTCTCTTTTTTTTTTTATAGTTTTAGTGGGTTTAAGTTGGTTTTTTTTACTGTGAAATGCTTCCTAACAGGAAAAAATATAGTCAAACTAATAATAATTCATGAGACAAAGAGGTTATATTCAGATCTCTTTCATAAGACTGACACCAATACTGTGGTTCTTCTGACTAGTACAAGTAAATTGATACTCTCAACATCACCTAAAGTACACCATAAGAGAAGTTTTATACTTGTGTGTTTGTTGTATTTTTTTTAAAGTGTCATTTGAAACAGTGTCTGCACCTGTGTTCCTGCACACAATTAATTGAGATGACAATTGCATTTTAATATTCAAGCCCCAGGAGCCAAGGCAACTTTGATGAACATTTCCCTTGTACAATGAGTGTTTCAACAAACTATCTACTTACAGAAAGTATATAAAATTTACTTCCCACTTCAAACTAAACACCATTAAAAACTGGCGCCAACAAATAGCCAATAGTACTGATACTGTTGTTAAGGAGGCTCGTGGGTATAAAAATTCAGCAAAAATTAAACATTTGATTTTTCATTACAAATTTTGTTTATAACACTATTAGTTATTACTTTATAATATGGTACAAAAATTACGCAGACAAATCTATTTGGTTTGGCCACAGATGACGTTTTTAAATGTTTAAATCATTGAAAAAGCTCCAAATTGTCTCCCTTTGGTGCAAACATGTAATTTTCTTACGTTTAATTGAAATATCTTTTTTAACTCATCGGTGACCTATATTTTTTTTATCATTGTTTTCAAACAAACTGTACATAAACTAAATGATTGTAAAATTTTAGCGATTTCTGTAATTTAGTTCTTTTTTTTATTTTGATATTACCAATATTTCTCCTATTAGTTCAACAGAAAAAAAGGACATAAACAAAAATGTATGCTTCTTTCGGAGGCAGATTGTGAGCTTAAGTGAACGTTGACCCCATATTTTTATGTTATATTTCTATTAGGTACAGTATAAGATAAAGTTTAATCATAGAAAAAAATAGCAAAATCCTATATTAGAAAAAAAGTTGATTTAGACCTGTGAGCCCCCTTAAATACCAATAATCAATAAATCAGTCATCTGTATGTTATATAAATGTATTTATATGAGTATGACTTTTCTGTAATAGCACATGGAACATTTAGTTAGTGAAAATACATGACATCTAACCTTTACTTACCACTCTCTCTATTAAATCTGTCATCAAGAAACCTTTGTGAGTAATTTCCCGAAAGATCTGAACTCATGTCAGATAGTGATGTTACACTGTAACTCCATAATCTATTCATAGATTGGTGACCCTTTGTCCTTGGAGTGATATTATGCTTTTCATGGAGAACTGACCAACTATTGCTTCTTGTATGTAATCTTGGAGACTGCTCATAGTCCATTATTGGCGAAATGCACACACCATCATAAAAAGATTTTTCAATCCTCTTCTCTTTTCGAAAACCTGGCTTAGGTGAAGACAAAGAGAAGCTATGACTCCTCTCTCTCATAAGATAATTTTCTTGATCAATAAATTCATCATCACTTTTTGCTTTTCTTGTTAAAGTTTCATAAGATCCCCAGCGATCACCTTTAGATATATTTGAACTTAAAACTTTGTATTCATCAATATTTGGCAGTACATTTTTGGTTGGTGTTTTTGGATTTCGGTTCTTTTCTAAAGTTCTAGAATTTTGATCCTCCTTAACCGGTGACTTCTTCAAGTTTTGGGTACAAACAATTTGTGAATATATTGCTCTTTGTTCATTATTAATAGGTGAGGATGACCTTGAGCTATTGCCAGGTGAAACAGATCTGTTATCAAATAAAGCCTCAGAGCTATTTCCTGCAGCATAATGAATCAAGTCATTGCCTAGAACTGGGCCACTGTCTGAGCTGTTGCTACATACAACATAATTAGGTGACTTTAGTCTGTTGCCATACATGTCATGATTGTGTGAATCTTGTTTATAATATTCTGCTGAACTAACCCATTCCTTTGTGGGAGATTGTTGCCTTACACCTACATTTCTAAGATTCTTTGTTGGGGAAACATGACCTCCATTATTTGCAATTTCATTTTGTATTTTAGAATTATCAGGAAAAACAACCCCATCTTCAGTTTTCAAAGCTCTAAATACAAGCATTCTTCTGGCTTGTATTACCTCTTCAGGAGACCTTCGATTAACCTTCTCATATGACCCTGAATTTCTAACTAATTCTTTAGGAGTACTTTCTAATGGCATTTGATGAGATATTTTTCTTCTCTGAATGTCACCTGCTCCCATAGCCATTTTTCCTTTCTGAGTCAATTCACTTGCTGGAGCAGATCCTGTTCTTGGTCGCATAAAATAGAAATCATTACTTTGGTGAAAATCTGGTTGTTTTGAACTTTTTTCACAAAAATTGTCCTCAAATTCATCATTCTCATAATCTGTTGACAGCAGACTATGAAGTGACCTAGACTTCATTGAGATCTTTGACAGGCTTGCTTGTGACAAAGACATGTCACGATTTTGTATTGCAAGTCCTCTGCGTAGAGAAAGATTAGCTAATTTATCTCCATATATAACATTGGTGAGTTGTCTCATCCTTTTGGCTGTAGATCTTGGAGATTCATCCATCTCCTGTTGTGTAAAACTTTTACGAATTGTGTCCCGCCCAAGTGTATCTTTCCCTTCCAAAAATGTGATTGTTGATGAATTATGGTGATGAGGCATATATCGAGATCTAGAGGGAGCTGAGGTAGAAATTGAAGAGGAAGAATCATTTTTGTCTTCCTTGGCAGACTTTTTATTCCAAATAAGAGTAACAGGTTTACTTGAACTGTCCACAGGCAGTGAATTAGTTTTTGACAATTTTGTATGACCATTCTGACCAGAATAAGCATCACTATTTTGACTAGATTTTAAGCTTCCTCTTTTTGGACGTTGCTCTGAAACAGATGAGCTGCGTTCGCGTGTTGGACTTTTACTTTTCCGACGAAATTTTGAAGAAAATCCTGTAAAGGATCTGCTTCTTCCTCTTATTTCACCAGGAAATTCCACATCCTTCTTAGATGTTGTGTGTTTGTTCCCCATTATCAGACTCTGAAATATATAATATAATAATAAAAATGACTTACTACAGTTATTTCAGCTGTAGGAAATATCTATTAACCTGTATGTATAAAATATGGCTAAATTCAGTTTCCTTCAACTTAAATTAGTTCTCACATACACGTATTACAATAATGTAAATTCTGTATTTCCTGTGGTTATTTTTTCAGGCAAATTAACATCTGAGGAATGAAAATTCTCACATAGTATTTAAATGGGTATCATCTATGTTTAATAGGATCGAAACAAATCTATTTACACAAATAACCAGATTTAAAACTTTAATTTCCCTTTTATTCTATTTGACGTTGTGTTTCCAACTGATTTTCTACATCTAGGATACAGTATAGTTCCTAAATTTTGTGAAAATTGCTCAATCATGATCCATACTAAACTACCTAACTTATTGCCATTTCTCATTCACTTATAGTTTAACACGCTACAGAAGTGTTATGCACAATATTGTACTATTCTTAAACTTTATACAAAAATCATCTTAAAAAAAAGGTCTTTTGGTTGAGTGTGTTCCATAATGGTTTGCTGTCTAATTGTAATATGCCCCATTTTTATTTCCTCTATGACAATGTCCATTGTACTTATGGCACAGGGTAGAAAACTTTTCAAATAGTTGAAAGGCAGAGGAAATTCATTTAAAAACATTGTTTACACTTAAATATGGTATTCTTTTCTTTTTCAGTAAGTTACATTATTAAGTATGGTAACATCTTGTAGTCACCAACTATTTATTGCTGGAAAATAACAAGTGTAAAGGTATTTTAAAATCATCTGCTATTCAAATCAACATCATTTATATATAACCTTATACAGTTTTGTGAACAGGCTTCTTAAGTTATCATTATCCTTTCCATCTCTCCTATGAATGTATACCATGTTTTAAAAAGCTACCATAGTTGACCTATAGCTAACTTAGTTCAAAAGTTGATTAGCAAAAATGTGTGCAATTTTCATGTAGGGTAAAAACACACTTAGATTAGTAACATTAACAGTATTGTCAACAAAAAGATGTCAATGAGAAAGCAACCCACTGATATAAAAAATGACTCTTCAAAAACAGTCAGGTGTGAATACAATACTGTATGTCAAACTCTAAATCTCATAGTCTAAAAGATTGTAACAGAAAATTATAAAAGGAAATAACTATTTTATACAGTATAATACTTTTAATTAATGACAAAATGACTGCAGTCTGCTTGAAATCACACCTGGAGGAAATACTCTCAAATAATATGTACAACAGGGATGAAATTAAGCTTTGATTGGTTTGTGTTAGACGTTAGTATCTATCTTGGTGTAAAGGGGGGGGGGGGGGGTGCAATTTTAACAATGGTGTTAAATTCTGTACACCCCATGAACTACACCAATATAACAATTGATTTCTTATGAATATTCCTTTACTCATTTTTTATACCATGGTTGAAATTAAAAAAACTCTTATAATAATAACTCTGCTACACATTTTTACCAAATGGGGACGGTATAAAATTCTGTAACCCCTAGTTACACCAAGATAGCAATTCTGATAAAGCTTCAATTACTCATTTTTATATGTTGGTTGAAATATGAAACATTCTTATGAAATCACTACACATCTTTACATATTATGTTACTGGGGTATAAATCTGAAAATTTGGCTAAATGGTTTAGGGGTAGTAAAGATGTTATGTTTACCTAGAAATCTGTTTTGGTTTTCTTATATTGTTACGTTTCAATTTTACATTAACACTCTCCTCTCTCTAATGGTTCATTTTGTATACTTTCTTCTGGTAGTCATTGAAGAAATCTTTAGGTAAAGCTGTTGTATCAAATTACCATCCAAAACATTAGAATTAAGTCCTTTTAGTTGGACTGGTGTAAAAGTGTTGCAAACTGTCTTGCACATTAGAAATTTTGATGACAACTCAACTGTTATATTATACTTTCAATGTCTTATTAAGAACAGTTATATAAATACCAAGTTGGACTGCCGATAGTTGTGAACCTCCTATAACAATTAACAGATTGTTGATGAGCAATGGATGTCAACATACATCATAATCTTTATTAAGAATACATTTGTTGAAGGCCTACAGTGACCTATAGTTGTTAATTTCTGTGTCATTTTGGTCTCTTGTGGAGAGTTGTCTCATTGGCAATCATATCACATCTTCTTTATTATACATGTATCATGTTGTGTAAGCTGCATGCTCAAATGAAGTATATTTCCAAAAACTAGAAAACCTTGATTTGTAGTTCCTGAAAAAATGTGACTAAAATTTCATGCAGGACCATAAAAAAAATGTATGAGTATTAGGATAACAGAAAATTGATGAGTGATGAAACCATATTTCAGAAGCTCTAATCTAAACAAATTTATAAGACTAATGAAAGGACAGAATCAAAGACAGAATCACAGAATTAGAGGCAGAAACACAGACAGACATACACATGAAATATAATGTAGATTTTATTGATTTGTTTGATTATGATAAATTTGTTTATTTATTTAAAAACATTAATTGTTATGATATGGTTGCCAAAACCTGCTATGATATTTAAGTAGAAGAAATACCTTTTTATATTCTTAAAATGAAATTATTTTAATAATCGTATGTATTTTAACTAGTTTTATATAGACATTGTTTTACAGTCTCTCATAATTCTTAATAGAATGGTACTTGTATTTTATTATATCTGTGTATTGTCTGTTTTATATTGTGTATATACTCTGTATGTACTGTATATCTATGTATTGCAAGTAGTGAGACTTTAATAAAATATTGAATCTGAATATTGAATCTACACTAAAATACTTCCTCCACAGTATAAATTAGACAAGTCCCCTAATGGTAATTTAAAATTCCCAAAGCTAAATCCCTTTCTAGACAGACACCTTATATTTACACCTATATCAAAGTCCATATCAAAAATCAATCTAAGGATTAAACCAAACATTCTTTGTGTCTAAGTTTAAATCTATTTATACAATGATAACATCAACTTTTATTGTTCAATTTTAAAAGGTGATGAAACATCTTTATTTGCATGCTGACAAGGTTAAGGATTTTAAGCCTAAAACATTTTTCAGGTGTATATTCCTGATAATATATACCAATATAAATGATGACAACTTAAACTATAATTAAAGTAATCTTGCAATTACTCAACTGTCACAGTTTTAAATTTTCAATATAAAGGTTTGAATTGCATTGTCTCACTGACTTAGTCAAAGTTATATATGTGTGGCAACCATTATTAGGTATTGAGAACTTTTTTTTAAAAGATTTAAAATTACCTTGAAAACATGAACTTTGACATTGGGATTAAGATTAAAAAATTCGTAAGGGTTCCACGGAACCCAGTGTCTCGCCTACTCTTGCTGTTAATCGCAGACTCAACAAAAACGAGGAAAAACATCAATAAAAATTTCCCTCTTGATACTGTCTTTTGATTGAAAGAAGCTTCCAAGTTTGGTAAAACAATCCAGGATAGTTTATGAATCTAATAAATGTTTTATAAACTTTAACTGCAGACTGTATGTAATGTTAACTGGAAGAAAAACTAAGTCCATTTATAAGTAAAATACGGAAAAAGTGATTTTTTTTTTCACAAAATTTACTTCTGAATAATATCTTATGATCAGAAACAAGCTTTTGTCTAAGTTTGGTAGAAATCCAGGATAGTTTAAGAACATTATAAAAATTTTAAAAACTTAAACCACAGAGTGAATGTTTTGTTTCTGGCAAAAAAACTAAGTCCATTTATAACTTCAATATAAGTAAAATACAGAATAGTGGAAATTTATTTTTACAAAATTTTCTTCTTGATACTATCTTATGATCATAAACAAGCTTCTGTCCAAGTTTGGTACAAATCAAGGATAGTTTATGAAAGTTTTTAAAATTTTAAAAACTTTAACCACAGAGTGAATGTAATGTTTCCTCGCAGAAAAACTAAGTCCATTTATAAGTAAAATCAAAAAAATGGAATTTTATTTTTACAAAATTTACTTCTGGATACTTTCTTATGATCATAAACAAGCTTCTGTCCAAGTTTGGTAGAAATTCAGTATAGTTTAAGAAAGTTATTAAAATTTCAAAAACTTTAACCACAGAGCGAATATTTGTGGACACCGACGCCGACGCCGCCGCCGCCACCGACGGAATGTAGGATCGCTTAGTCTCGCTTTTTCGACTAAGTCGAAGGCTCGACAAAAATGAAAAGAAAAGAAGAGTAGATAAATTAAAAAACACACTTTTAGCATTTCCCTTTTACTCCAAACATGACCATATGATACTATTGAACTGCAAAACATGTCTTTTTGTTAAAGAGTGCCAATATATGTCCTCTTTATGAATGTCAAATAGTTTCCATTAAAAAAATAATCCCAAATGTGCCCTTTCATTGATGCATACTCATTTTCCTCTTTCAACAACTGTCACATATCCAAGGTTGACTGGAGAGTAGAAATATGGAAATTTTAAAATAGAAAAGAAATGATATGGGGTATTCATCCATGACACAAAATCAGAACATGCACAGCAAACACTACAAACAGCAAAAGAACCTTGTTTTTTTTTTAATTTCTCAAGGTCACAGTGAGGCATTTTATACAAAGACCCCCCCCCCCCCCCAAAAAAAATACCCTCTCATTTCACTGCAATTTTAAGACGGTTCCTAGCACCAGTTTGAGTGGAATTTAGGTCTTTTTCCCACCAGCAGTAAAAACCCTTGCCAAGGAGGGACATCCCTATGGCTGTGCAAAATGTAAAAGTATGTTACCCTGTTCCTTGGAGGCAATTGCTGAAAGGTAAAATTCATATCTTCAGATGAAGATTAGAATTTAAATCTAAAAAAAATCATTTCTAAGTTTGTATCTATAGAGCTTAGAAAAGAAGTGGCACAAAAGAAGATATCTAAAAAATGCTGACATTCTAAAGGTAAAATGACAAACAAGAGCACTGCACATAAACTAATTTGCTCTACTTCTAATGTTAACAACCCTGGCATAAACTTCTCAAATACAGATTTGTGAAAAATCTACACAATGTCTTGACCTGATCTTATTTAATAAAAGTGTATTTACATACACAGAGAAATATATTGAAGACGGAACAAGATAAACTGACATTGTTTTAACGCTGACAGGAATCATTGATATTTATCTCTCCAATAAATGTATAATTTACAATATCATATTTAGATAATAAACCAATACACTTAGGTAGTAATTACCAGTGATAGATCCCAAAATAAAAAACGGCCAGGGTTCTAAAAGAAAAATAGCTTAAGCTTAAAGATCTCTGAAAACATATTTTATTCCTACAACTTGAGCAATATATATAGAACCTTAATGAAAAAGCTCACATACCCCTTGTCCCCATATGCAAAATGTCATCATGATTTAAGACATCTTATACATCTCATCAAATAAGTTATTAGTAAGTTTATTTTCAACAGTACAGACATAGTAACAAGAAGATCGATGTGAATTTCTTCTCATCAATATGAATAAAGAGAGGTGACCATAAAACTTAGCAAGTTTGTTATCCCATGTTTAGTAACTGATTTAAAGCATGTGGAAACCTCTTTTCTACACATATTTTGATGTTAAAAAAAATTAAATATGGCCTTGACCATAGACATAGTGACCTTCAAAATCTTACTCTTAATAAATAAGACTTTGTATCATGTAAATAGACCAGAAAAATTATAATTCTATTGGTAGTATTTCAATTTAAATCTGTAAAAAGACTTTTAAAACAAATTGGGTGTATTTTAGTAACCATGACCTTGACCTTAGAAAGGTTACATCAAAATAAATATATATTCTCCTCCCATTAAGTGTGACGATGTATTTCCCTAAGGTTGGAATCCCTTTACATCAAGAAATCTCTTTTTTGCACAAATTTCAGGCTATGTTAGGTTAATTTGATATTAAAATCAAATTGGATTCTTCCTCTCATAATATAGGATTATATATTAAAGAAAGAATGCAATTCAATATAGTTTGACTTTTATAGAATGACTGAAGGACAAACTGATTCACTGACGGACAGGTTAAAAAATATTATCTCTGAATAAAAACAACACGGTGTTGAAGGAAAATCTGAAAGGATTCAACAGACGAAGAAATTGATGATGAAAGGTTCAAATAATTTCATAAAACATAGTTTAAGCTTACAAGTTGTTATTGGTGGCATAACGGAGTTACTTCCCTTTCAAACCAAAAAAAAAAAGAAATCTAAAAGGATTCAACAGACTAAGAAATTGATAAATGTAATTTACGATTGAAATAAGGAAATAAACTTTAAAGGGGCACTAGCTGTCAAATTCATTGTAACCCATTTGACTCAAATTCTCATATTTGGTTTATAACAATGTAAAACATTTATCCAAACTATCAAAAGTCTAAAATAAACAGTTTACAGAGCATGGGGTAGATAATATATAGGTTCGTTTCGTGTGTATTTTAGTCCGGACGCCATCTAATTAACTATCGATTTGACCTCAGATGACCATATAAGCGATCAAAACAAAAATAAAGATACGAATAGATTAAACCAACACGTGCAATTGCATTTTTATAGGTCTGTTTGATTTTATTTTATAGATTAAAAATAGATGTTTCTCATTGTTTTTAACCATATAAGAATGATTTTATGTGCATCGCATTAGTAATCAAATGATTTACCGTAGTTTCACTTTCATTGTTGACATTCTTTTTCTTTAAATAACCAGTACACGTACAATGCATGCGTTGTCAATCTCTAGCTAGGGGTTAACTTGAAGTTCACATGAATACCGGTTAGAATGATGATGACGTTTTCACTTGCAAGTGAATCAGTCAAAAATTATGTTTAATCGCTTATTTCAACAAAATTAAAGGAAATTGATTGCTAAAAGCAAATTATTATTTCATTATTCCAATTTGATTAATGATTGATCTAAAAAAAAATCATACTTTATTTTTTTATATATATCGTAGCTAGTGCCCCTTTAAGGGAAAAACATGTTTTCTGTTATCATGTTTGTTTAGATTTTGATACATGATATAAATGCTTTACAGTAAGTCATATTATTGGACTTATTTTAGTAAATATGTCTTTTTGATTGAGTAAAGCCATTTTATTGATATTTTATAGTGTCTCTGTCTATGTTGTAATGTTGCACTGCTGTTTCAGGTTAGAAATATATATATAAAAAAAATCATTAGTATCTATGCACAAATTTGTGTTAATGCGGAAGAATATTATATATATATCAAGAAAGTTTTGCAGGAAAATATGAATGCCTACTCAAATCCAATCTATAAGAAAATCAAATTAATTCAGAAGAGTGTCCAAGCACTTTTTTAAGCAATTTTTGAACCAAAATTATCACCCAAAAAAATCCCCTTTTTAAACATTCAGAATATATTTTTGAATGGCATCATAATCCATATGGCACAATAACAAAAAAATAAGATAAATAAATGCTAATAGTAAATATCCAACCTGCTTTTTCAACAAAATTTTTACTAAAATAATTACACTGTTATTTCCATTATGTCTGACTTTCACAATTTGCAAAATGTGAAGTT
The DNA here is from genome assembly GCF_963676685.1 of Mytilus edulis. NCBI lineage: Eukaryota > Metazoa > Mollusca > Bivalvia > Mytilida > Mytilidae > Mytilus > Mytilus edulis. Next base: position 41,161,764 of record NC_092345.1, on the reverse strand, counting down.
ATTAACTTGGTCTCATCTGCTCATGGGCAATATTTTCTATAAAAAAAATATTATGGATTTTGTACTTATGTTAGAAACATTACTGATATAAACCTTAAAAATACATTGAATGAATATCTGGCAAGTACAATTGAGAGTGCTTACCAGTTTTATATAGAATTTACATTTCTATGAACATATAAACTCCTGTTAAAAAAATATCAGTGTTGTATTGGATCTTGTGAAGGATGTTGCTGATATAAACCTTTGATTTAAATTTCATACATTGAATTGTACAATTGAGAGTGCTTTAACTTAATAAACTAAGTGCATACATTTCTAAGGGACTTTCCTCCTGCAATTTTTTTTATCAGCCCTGACTTTCAAAATCATCCCCTACATAGATATATAAACCTTCAAAGAAATTTCAAATCAATCCTGCAAGAAATGTAAGCTCAAGAGTGCTAATACAGTGCAAATTTCCATATAATTCATATTTACAAGTTACAACACTTTTTAAAAACATAGTTGTTTGGAACTGATTTTCAAAATTGTCCAAAACTTTGCTGATAATTATACCTATGATATAAATTTCACAGATAGTTACTTGTGGGAGGGTAACAAGACCTTACATGCTTATGGGTTAGAGGTACAGACTAGAGAGATGCCCAGTATTTCTTTGAACCTCAGTTCCCCAAAACACATTACACTGGGCATAAAAAAGATCTATCCTATTTATTATTATTGGTCCTATAATGAACATAAGATTTATGTGACAGAAAGAAATTTTGATAGTCAATTTTGGCTGATGTATAATGCTCTGTGCAGATACAAAAGATATTCTTTCAAATGATAATCTAAACAATCAATGTTACACTTGTCATGAATAACTTATAGCTGTATGCTAAGACATGACTCGTAAGTCTAGGATTAAAGCATATAATGCAACTAATTATTTAGAAGAATGACCACAATTAATCTAAATTAAACCACAATTCTTTCTGGCAATTATGTGCCCATATAGGACATAATAAGAATTGTCAAATCAACTAATACAGTACTTTTACAAAGTACTAAGATCCGCAAATAAAAATATAATATATCATTTTCCTCCATTTTATATAAAAAATATTACTTTCAGTTTAATTGCTTTACCTCTATATTCATAGCTGTCCAGATGAAACCTCTATATTCATAGCTGTCCAGATGAAACCTCTATTTACTTATTTAGATAAAGTTAATTTGATATTTCCTATTACACTTAAAATCATGTCTTGCAAATTTATAAATGAAGAAATGTTTTAAAGCACTCTGATAAAAAAAATGTGTGGACTTCCAAAATTATAACAGTCTTTATTAGAATAAAAGTAACTTCTTAAAACAGCAGGAGTCCTGAAGTTAAATAGGAAAGTAGTTTAAGAAATTGGACAATGATTAATTTTCCAAATCTTATGCATGTATTAAAATGATATACTAGTCTACTATTTTAAAAAGGGAAACATGATGAATGTATTGTTTGGCATCATTCAAATTACCTCAACAATTTTCAAATATAATCCTGAAATAAAACCAGTTTGAGAACTAATAAAACCACACACATCTATAAAATGTCTTTATCATATTGGCTATCATATTTAAGATCCTTTAAGTTTTGATCTCAATTTATTCATTACACATACAACAAGCTCTAATCAGGCTTTCAAAAAAGAAACAATTTGAAACTTTAACTTCTTACTTAAATCAATTTATTCAAGCAAATTAATGAACCCTAATATTCCATTTCAAGTCTAATCTGTTTTGGAAGTACACTAATAGATAATTAATGTCTAAACAGACAGACAGATGCAGTATCATAAACTCAATTATATAGTATAGCACATGTCCATTACAAAATTAAAAAAAAAAACAATGTTTGGAGTTGTGCACTTGCTTTCATAACTTTTAATCAGGAGTCATTTTTGGATTTTTACAGATTTCCCACCAACTCCTTCTTTTTTGATAAAATGCCTTGAGATTGTGTTATCAGTTAAGAAACAAGAACAAGATTGTCTCCAGTAACATCAAGAGAGAAAACAAAAGCACACTGTTCAAAATTCGGGTTAAATCAAAGAACTTTTTTTTAGTGTTTTCTCTTATTTTCAATATGCCTAATAACCAGAGCTTGGTTGGTATACTCAAAGTTCAATGTTCGGAGAGTTAAAAACAACATAAAAAGTATCCCCTTTTCTGTTTACAAAAGTGCAAAACCTTTGTAAAGAGAGTATTTGTATACTTGAAATCAGTTGAGTCCCTTTACAGCATTTTATTCCAAATATTTGCTTAATTATGAACCCCTCTCCCCCTTTTCCCTTTTTTATAATCCTGGTTCTGCACCTACTTCCAGGAAATATTCAGATCCATAAATGTCTAAAATCTTTAACTGGAATCAATTAAAATGCAAAACTTTAGCATATTTTTTTTTCTAATTTTAACAAAACTATAATTGCAGAGAATGAAGATTCACCAAACCAGAGACATATAATACAATTGTATTATGTCTGTGTCAAAACTAAGTTACAAAATTATGATAATGAAGTTTACACAGAAGAAAAATCTCAAAATATAAAGGTTTTGTACTTTTATGTTTATAAAGGACTTTATTACACATCCTGCATGCTTATTTGTATCTTTAAATCAAACAACACCTTTAGGCATGTACATTACATAACTCACAACCTACATGTACAGCACGCCACAATTATTCACATTTTTACCTTTTAAAATTTGAAAATACACAAAAACATACATACCACTTGACTTTATTCCACTTCTAGATATTAGTTTTCTTAATGATTTAAATCCATTTCCGTGTAATCATGTTTAAAGAATTTTAATCACTTTAGATATTATAAATGTAGGTATATTGATCCTCTGCACAGTGTGTGTTTTTCTTTTTATCAAAACATAATCAATCTTTATACAACTAAACATAAATTCAATCAAGCAATGGTATCATGACCCTACATATAAAGATAAAAATCCTCAACAGCTGATTGCAAATGCAGTTTCCAGATTTCCCCTAAACACCTACCTTTTAAACACCATGTAGAAAGATATCCATGTTACAAAGCCATGGATGGATCAATTTAAAATCAATCTAGTTCAACATTACACCGGATGACCATGCCTAAGTATCCACTATTTTTATAAAATGAGACCAGGCCAAAACCATAAACGATAAACCACACTTTGATTTTCAGATGTTTATACAGTACAATGAGACTTATGGTCCATTCTCCTAATGTTTACCTGTGCGAAGTCATGTGATCAAGGTATTTAATGGATAGGCGATCAATATGTTACTTGTAATCCATCTTAAAATTCACCAAACAATACATTACACAAATAGACCAAATAGTAAATTTATTTTTCAAAGAAAGAGAAACAACTATTTCTCCCTATATATAGCTAATTACTAAACAATTAGCTTATCAGAAAATTTCAATTCAAACAAATTCAATAAACATTTAATATTGGAATACATGTACCTTCAAAAGTAAATAATGCAAATTCAATTTCTCTGTAATGTATATCAATACATTAAACTTAAATCATTATTGCAACCATCTTCTAAGTTCTTTACAAAAAAGTAATTTGATCTAAAACGATTCACTACAATATGAAACTAGACAATAAGGTCTTAAGAGCCTGAACTACCTCACCTATCAAAAATGATGCATTTTATATAAATCTTTTATCTTTTTTCACACAAAAATACATGAACATTTATATTTTCAAATATACACTTGTTTAGGGCATTCAATTTGTATTCAGATGAATCAACCAATTTGCTATCATTACCATGAGCACAACAGTAGTAAAGAAGCAAAAAAATGATCAAAAGTTTTGCTAAATTTTCCAAGGTCAGATAAACCAAGGATTTGTATATTTAGATCTTTTATACAAATCCCTGGATAAACCCTGCCAGACAGATATGTGCACCTTACAATTATTCCATACACCATACAAATCCCTGGACAAACCCTGCCAGACAGATATGTGCACCTTACAATCATTCCATACACCATACAAATCCCTGGATAAACCCTGCCAGACAGATATGTACACCTTACAATCATTCCATACACTATACAAATCCCTGGACAAACCCTGCCAGACAGATATGTGCACCTTACAACTATTCCATACACTATACAAATCCCTGGATAAACCCTGCCAGACAGATATGTGCACCTTACAACCATTCCATACACTATACAAATCCCTGCATAAACCCTGCCAGACAGATAGGTGCACCTTACAACCATTCCATACACTATACAAATCCCTGGATAAACCCTGCCAGACAGATATGTGCACCTTACAATCATTCCATACACCATATAAATCCCTGGATAAACCCTGCCAGACAGATATGTGCACCTTACAATCATTCCATACACCATACAAATCCCTGGATAAACCCTGCCAGACAGATATGTGCACCTTACAATCATTCCATACACTATACAAATCCCTGGATAAACCCTGCCAGACAGATATGTGCCCCTTACAATCATTCCATACACTATACAAATCCCTGGATAAACCCTGTCAGACAGATATGTGCACTTTACAATCATTCCATACACTATACAAATCCCTGGATAAACCCTGCCAGACAGATATGTGCACCTTACAATTATTCCATACACTATACAAATCCCTGGACAAACCCTGCCAGACAGATATGTGCACCTTACAATCATTCCATACACTATACAAATCCCTGGATAAACCCTGCCAGACAGATCTGTGCACCTTACCACCATTCCATACACCATACAAATCCCTGGACAAACCCTGCCAGACAGATATGTGCACCTTACAACAATTCCATACACTGCAAATCCCTGGATAAACCCTGCCAGACAGATATGTGCACCTTACAACCATTCCATACACCATACAAATCCCTGGATAAACCCTGCCAGACAGATATGTGCACCTTACCACCATTCCATACACCATACAAATCCCTGGATAAACCCTGCCAGACAGATATGTGCACCTTACAATCATTCCATACACCATACAAATCCCTGGATAAACCCTGCCAGACAGATATGTGCACCTTACCACCATTCCATACACCATACAAATCCCTGGATAAACCCTGCCAGACAGATATGTGCACCTTACCACCATTCCATACACCATACAAATCCCTGGATAAACCCTGCCAGACAGATATGTGCACCTTACAATCATTCCATACACTATACAAATCCCTGGATAAACCCTGCCAGACAGATATGTGCACCTTACAATCATTCCATACACTATACAAATATAGTTGACATATTGACTATAATATCCAAGAAACAGACCAAGGATTTGTATAGTTAGTTAACTATACAAATCCTTGAACAGACCAAACAATGAAACCTTATAATCATTCAATGCACCAAATAAGTATGACCTATTCTTCATTGTATACGAAACAGATTTAAATGGGAAAACTTAACTAAACTAAATGAACCATAAAAATGAGTTCATGGTCAGATGATACTTGCCACAGAAAAAAAAATTATAAACCTTACAAATTTTCCATACATTAAATATAGTTGACCTATTGATTATATTTGAAAAACAAAGTAAAATACAGAAAACTAAACCTTAACCAATGAACCAGAAAAACGCGGTCAAGGTCAAATGACACATGCAAAACTAACATGTACACCTTACAATCATTCCATACATCAAATATAGTATCCTTAATAGTTATTTCAGAAATGATCAAATCACAAAACTAAATAGTCCAATGAACTATGAAAATAAGGTCAAGGTGAGATGAAACATGTCATACAGACATGTAAACTTTATAATCATGCCATACCGTGAGTAAATACAGCTTATCTATTGCTTAATTATAATATCTGAGAAACAAACCATGCATACCACCCAAACTTAACATTGACTGATGAACCATGAAAATGAGGTTAATGTCAGATGAATCTATCATTTCGAAATGCAAACCTTATAATCATTCCACACCCCTTATATAGTTGACCTATTGCTTAAATAGTATTTGAGATATGAACTTGACCTTGAAAACTTAACCTAAATCATGGATCCAAGAAAACTTGATCACTGATCCAAGAAAATTAAGTCTAGGTTGGGTGAAATATTCTTCAATCTTGGTATATGTTCATACCCAGAATTTAAGTGTCATGCAAGTCAAACAGTTTTGACAATAAAAATGCTTCTTTAAGTATAGGTGAATATTTTCAGAATCTTAACATTCACAAATAATAACACACTTGAAACATAACAACCTTGAAAGTGTTTTACATAGCTATAACACTGACCATAAAATCCCTTAAATTAAAAGTTGAATATTCCTAATGAATCTGAAGAAATTCAGTGTGCTACAAAGGTGAGAAAATTGAAAGATAAAGTAATCTAATGCTATCTATGTCACCTATAAGGTAAAATCATTTCATATCTCAAACTGATAGGTATGTCCTTTCTGATGGCAACAGATTATATACACAAGAGTCTAAACAAGATCTATCAAATATTAACTACAATGGTATATAACCAGTCTCAAGCATTGTGTAAATCATTCACATCTCCTCAAAATTCAGTAGTTTAAACCAAAATCCACAAAAGTATGTGCATCAATAATCATGCTGTTGGATTTAGGTTCAAAAGACAGTAAAGGTAATCCATGAATTTATGTATTTTTAAGGGAAACATAGCAAATGAAGGAAAATAACAAAACAAAAAAGGATCAGTGATGTGCAAGTTCAATTAATCATCACACATTTAACATATTTTAAAGCTTTTTTTGTAAACTTGGAATAAGCTTAACCTTTAAACTTAAAAGTAAAACTTTTTTTTATTTCAAATGAAACAATGACCACAGTACATGTATGACTTGACTGTAGCTAAATTTCATACAGTTATGAGAGCAAAGAAAAACTTAGAACATTTTATATTACAAAAGCTATTGGCACATATATGACAAATTTATATCATGTGTATGTCTGAAAAGAACAAACAACTGTATGGATTTCATAAAAAATTCAACCAACTTTACATTCTACATCATAATTTATGGTGCACATATTTACTTTGATATCAATAGTGTAGGCAATCTTTTTTCATAATATTTAGTTTTGATCTTTAATACAGAATGTCAATTAAACACTGACTATTTAGCCTTCTATACTCAGGTAAAAATTAAATACCCTGGGTTAACTTAGTACAAGTGCATCAGAATTAATCAATATCTGGATCATGAATAAACATTTCAAATTCAAAATCTTCCTGCATAAACTGAAGTTTTAGGTCCTTACCTGGGGTAATTTGCTTGAAAATCAACCTGAATATTGTCAAAGTTTAATCCATTGTAGGGTTTAACAACAGAATCTCCAAAACAAAAGCACATCAAGAAAGATTCATCTGGTTTGGATAACTACATCCAAAGCAAAAAGAGAAATGCTACGATTCATTTGTCACACACCAGTATGTGTTTTCATAATCAATTGAAGTGAACGTTCTTTGGTAAAAGGTAAAAAATGTTCAAATTTATTTCAAACTGATAAGTAACCTTACAAAACCTCTTTCAAGTTTGAATGGAACTATAAGGATCAACGAAGTGTGACTGCTTACTCCCCCAGATTGCAAAGGGGAAAAAATTTCTTTGTTAAGTTTTTGATTGATTCACATACATAAATCTATAACTGTATTTTTTTTAAGTAAATTTAATCAACAGCTGTCGCAAATGAAAAAAAGTGATAAAATTATGCATCAAAAGATTTCTGCTGGTTAGAATTCAATTCAATGTTCTTTGACAGTAACTTGATTTTTATCATTTTTTCATACACTTTGAACTCTTGAACTGTAAGGCAATAGAATAAGAGATTGATTGCAACACAAATTGAATTTTATAGTGACTCAGGTTGAAAAGTTTTATGCCTAAGCACAGATCTTGCACCAAATGATTAAACAGAGCCTGGATAAACGAAAAAAGTCTTATTAAATTTTTTTAATGTTTCTTTTGCTCTAGTTGGATGCATTATGTTATGATATATTTTGAGGATTTATGATTTGAAGAAGCCTCAAATGTTTTCACCAGAACTGGTTTGTACAGTATGCTGTTTTGAAATTTGTTTGTTTCTCATCAATGTTTTGTTTCTTGTTCTATTTAAGGTGAAATATGTTAAAATGGGCTGGTAGATTCAAAATGTTGATTATCACTTGAGTTGCAGTCAATACATCCTATAAATTAAAAACAGTAACCTAGCTGGTAACAATTGGGAGTCTTTTTGGATTACAAAATATACTAGAAGTTATGTATAGAATTTTTCAAAACAACAAATCTTTGAACAAATGAAAATTCTTCATACTATTTTAACACTATATTGAACAAAAACATATTTCATATAGCATCCTGGTGAACAGGGAAATTTGATATAATCAACTTGTTTCTAGAAAAAATAGTGTCACATCCAAAACAAAATCTATAAGAGAATTATTTCAAATAGTGTCACATAACTCTGATAATGTGGAGAACACTGCAATGATGTAGTCTTTTTTTTTTACCTGAATACATAAATGATACACAGAATCAGAAATTTGGACACAATGATAACTACTTCCATGAATTTGTAGATGTGAAAGATATATTGTTTTGAGCTGACTTGGTGGGAAGTTTAGCTATAAAACCAGGTTTAACCCACTATTTTCTATAAGATAATGCCTGTATCAGGTCATGAATATAATAGTTATTTTCCATTTGCTGAGTTGGTTGATATAGTCAAGCTTTTGCTATAGTCAGGATTTACAGACTTTCCCCAGTTTTTGCAGTTCAGTACTTTCTTGTTATAACCATACACTTACCTGTGATCGTAATTCCAGTAAACACACACTTTATACAGCCCAAAATGGTGCTCTGCAGTTATAAATGTATGCTTGAATTAATTATCTTACCAAGAAATAGAATAATTTTAGGTTTTTTTTTAAGTTGAATCATATGTTTTTCTTCCTTCATTGAATCAGAACTGAGACTACTATAACACATAGTAGTCTCAGATTAGAATGAACAGATTTGTTGGTTTTTCCTTATCTGACAAGTTCTTTGTATTTATAATATTAGCCAATACCTAAACCAAATTATAAAAGATTGAGGAAGAAAAAGATGAATGTTCACATTAGAAAATGTATAAATAATATGTTTTATTTCCTGATATGATAACTCAAACATTTAAATAATATATGTATATGTATATGGAAATAAAAAAAAGTAATCATGCAAACAATTCCAAATAGCAGGTGCACAACTTTTAACCTTGTTATGTGCAATGTTTGTGTGAAGGTTCAAAGTTTTGGGTTCAAAACTGTTGCTCTTTTGCCCATTATGTGAATGTCCCAAATGAGGACTTGCGGCAGGGGACAATTAACTTTTTTTAAATGTTAAGTTACAACCTCAATAAACCCACATCCTGTGTTGTATTCATACACTTACCTTATATAATTATACTAGATTATTTTGGTGTACTTTTGTTGCTGTCTCTTTGAGTTATACTCTTAAATAGATTTAATGAGCTAAACTGTATATATAGTTAGTTCTAATGTTGTACTGTTACACCACTGTCCCAGATTAGGGGAAGGTTTGACACATTTTATAAGTGGGTTAGTGCATTCTCAAGTCCAAAAGTGACAGTTACTAATCTCGTGGTTATCACATTCTGTATGTGCCTGTCCCAAGTCAGCAGCCTGTAATTCAGTAGTCTGGTAGTTGTCGTTTGTATATTTGTTTTTTAAACATTGTTTTATGCATAAATCAGGACATTAGCTTTCTCATTTGAATTGTTTTTCATTTGTTATTTCAGGTCCTTTTATAGTTGGGTTTTGCTCATTGTTGAAAGCATACAGCAACTACCATATCATTTGGTCTCTGGTAGATAGTTGTCTCATTCAGGCAATCATACCACATCTAGTTCTTACATCTTAATCTTTTTTTATTCTTATTAACAACAAACAAACCAAAAATATAGCTTCTAAATTGGTTTATCAAATAACATGAATTAAAAAAATATGTCAAATTCAAAATTATAAGAAAGATACATGAAGTTTAGTCACCTTTTCCATTCTGAAAATTTTCAAAGTTTAAGCAATTTTTATAAGGATAAAACAATATATTTGTAAATATCTGCCAAAGGAAGTTTTGAAAGGAAATTATGTTTTTTTTGTATCCAAGACAAGAAAGAAATTTGATAAAATGTATATATTTTTCGATCTACAACTAAGGGAGGTAATTCAATCGAAAGGTTTAATTTAATAATTTGATAAGGGGATCTTTGATCAATGAAACCATATTTCATAGTAAACCATGAAAAATGTAGGATATCGCATTGCATTTAATGGCATGTTTTAAATTCTAGGTTAACATGGTATATTTATAAACCTAACAGGTGTAGATTACTGTTGATTAGATATGACTAGCAGGAAGATTTACTTTTGAGGCAATTAATCCAATAGCTATTTTACTACTGAAAATAACAGGTTACAGGAAATTACAGGGTGAAAGGTACTTACTTGTAACTTTTGAAAATTTGACTTAAGATTTCCATTTCTAATTCTTGCTTCCTTTCAATTTCACACAGAAATGACCATAATATTAGCACTTGTTAATATATAATATCATGCTTTAGGACAAAAATAGATCAGCACAGGTCATTTTTTTTTTTAAATTGAACTCAACATTTTCACGAGAATGTGGAAATAATAATCATTGCTGCTATTTATCTATGAAATCAAAATAAACTCATCCTTTATCTTAATCAACAAAGAATCTATTTACAGCTTATCTAACAAGGCACTAGAAATGCAGGGGCGGATCCAGCCATTTTAAAAAGAGGGGTTTCCAACCCAGGATAAAGGGGGGTTTCAACGATATGTCCCCATTCAAATGCATTGATCGGCTAAAAAAAAAGGGGGGGTCCAATCCCTGGAACCCCCCCCCCCCCCCTGGATCCGCCAATGAAATGCACTTAAACATTCTTATGTATTCCTAATAATGCCATGATAGATTAACCTTGGTTTACTGGATATTATTTGTAGACAAAAATATTATAATTTGCATTTCGAAAAACAGCAGCATCCAGAGTGTAAAAGAGACTTCTGTAAACTCTTCAGAACCCTAGCATAAATAAATAGGAAATGTTTCCATGGGACACAGATTATGCCCCTGGTTGTACATAAAATTAATATAGAGACACATTAACTGACAGAAACTGTAAAAGTCATGCTACCCAAATTTATACTTGATCAGAGTTTTGTGTTAATAAGCATTGTTTATAAGTTTCATATTGGCTAGTTTAAGCAAACTTCAGTTAGAGAACAGAAACAAAATTATTCAGCATTTTTTCTATTTGAAAAGGGGCATAACTCTAAAATGGTTAAAGTGCCGCAACCAAAATCAGAGTTGATCTGTGTTTTGTAGAAAAAAACTTTGTGAATAAGTTTTATAACATTTGGGTGAAGAAACTAAAGTTAGAGAACAGAAAATCAATTTTGGGACGTCATTTCCAGTCTCAATTTTATTTTATTTTGTTGTTTTCTCCCATTTTACATAAACAACCTTGTTTTACATGTGAGTATTCAATAATGTCAAAAATAGACTTGAAAATAAGTTTGAATATTTGTTTGATAAAATATTGATTATATAATATATATGAAATAAATAAATGAGGACAACTTAAAAGAAATGACTTTTGTCTACAAATAAAGAAATGGAGCTTACCTATATAAAAAAAAAAAAGCAAAAGAAAAAGAAGATGATGAAAACAAAATTGGCTTTGAATGCAATTACAATTTGAAAACTAAGCTGTTAAATAAAATGGTGGCTCATTTCTTGTCAAATTTTATATGTTTGGAAAAATTACAAAATTGGGTGGGGTTGTCAACTCAGTTATTATAGTATGGCCCATTATAAGTGTCCCACTTTAAAACAAACCACATTTAAATTCCCAATAACTAGCCAATAACAGTATCAGGGACATATATATGTCTCTGGCTAAATCTAAATTATAACTCAAGAAATCCATACCTAAAATATAAGTGAAGATGGCCTTACATTCGTATGCAACTTTCATTACTATCAAGAACAAAATAGAAGTACTCCTTATTTGGCAAAATAACATATGTCTCCTTAGAAATCCACCAAGCTCTCTTTCTTTTCTATCTAAATTGCAAAGACCTTAATCTGTTTGAAAGTGTATAATTTGAGAGATAATTGAAGACAATTAGAAATATATTTCCACAGCTACTGTCAATGGTCCTTAGGCTAAAGTATAAGTGTGGTATAATAATAATCCCAACAGGAAGTTGGTACTCACAAAAATTTACATAACTGTAAATATAGCTATTTTTGACAAAGAGTTCATGCTGTTACCCAGGTGGGCTATATGTCAAATAAAGAATCACCTGTATATATGATTATCTCAAACATCTCTGTTTCCGGCCTTTTTAAATAACCTTTGATAAAAATTCATATCAGATTCATAAATTTGTGAAATTATCCTTTAAAAGGTTAGAAAGTCAATTATATGATTGGTTCAAAATTTTAAAACGATAAAACTTCAAAAGTAAAAATCCTTTTAAAGTATTTGAACTTACTATTTAATAATCTCAACAGAAGTATGGCTTAGTTTTATGTGTGCTTTTCTGTATGAACTGAACTTGAATAATGCAAGATACACGTAATCAATCAGAGAAACAGGAATATATTATTATAAAATCAATCTTGTTATTGAGATAACAGGCAAAAACAAAAAACTAACAAAAAAAGAGGACTTGATTTAGTACAAGTTATTTCATTTGTTCAATAATTTCCTTAACAACATTATGATTTTAAAAAGAAACTTGTTTCATATAACTTTTAAAGGGCAATAACTCTTAATAGTGGTAATCAAATAGTTTTGATTATATGATAATTTTACAGGAGTTCAAAGATGATTTTGGTCATGTTGCCTTATTTATAGATCTTATTTGACTAGCAGATCATGTTTGATGTTATCAGTATTTCTCTATGAATTATATTTTGATGGTTATTTGGCCATGTTGACTAATGAAAAGATCTATTCTTTCTTATTAAGAGTGTCTAACAGTAGAATTGTCATTTAAGGGCAATGCCGACTGACAATTTTTTTCTGTTTTGACTTAGTAGTAAATCTTGTCTTGCTGATAATTTTTGCTTTTTCTAAATAATCAGATCTAATAACTCATTAGGAACAAAACAATTGGAGATATTACTGTCCTTAAATAATTAATTTAAGGTGGGTTTTTTCTATCCATCTTTACCTTTTATCTAATGAGTTATTAGATCTGATTATTTAGAAAATATGTGCCAAGGTAAGATTTTCTCTATCCATAACTGTTTGCAGTTTGTAGCCCAGGTCAGTTGGCAGGTTAGTTTACAAACACACTTTATAACTAGACACCCAAGGACGAGTGTGGCTAAGTTTGTTTTTATTTGGCCAAGTAGTTTTAGAAGATTAAATTTTTTATCAAGTTAATGAATGATGGGCGACAATGATGGACAACAGAAGATGGATGGCACAGGGTATCGATAGTTCACAACTTCACACCCATTTTGCCAGGTTATCTAATAAGAGACTCTAAAGACCATGTGTTGCTACCTAGATCAATCAATGTACATCATCAATTATGGCCACTCTGCAACATTATAGGCATTATTTTAATAAAAGGACTTTAAAAATACAAAATTTGTTTATCATGTTTCGCTAATAATTTATAATATTTACAGTTTATTGCTATCTGTAAGTAGAGTTCTGCTAGTATAGTTGTTGAACAATTGATAATTTGCATAAAATAGATAGAAATAGTCAATTTGAGGCAATTATTCCAAAACAGAGTTGACTTACAATATAGGCCTTGTTCCACTTTTTAGATATCTTTGTCACAAAGACGATTTTTACTGATTACAGTCTTTAATCTTACCACCATGATTTCTCCAAAAATGGGGGAAAATAGATTATCTTTAAAGGGAAATAACTCCTATACAGAGTTGACTGAAAATTTTGGCTATCTTCACATATTGAAGAACTTGTTAAGCTTATCATTTGTAATTTTATACAAACGAAAGGTTTTGTGGCTGTATCATGGCATTTAAATCAATGTTGTCCTGACGTCCAAAGACATTTAATTTCCACACCTTATTATAGGTGTATGAATTTCTATGAAATTGTACAAAGTTCCATACCACAAAATAAAAGTTGGGATTGATCTTGGGTGTTATCATCCTAATTGTTTAGGAATTAGGGGCAAAAAACAAGCATTTTTTAGGTTTCCAGAAAATAAATTTGGTATAAGTGTATGGGTCTCTATGTACAGTAAATGTACCACAAGGTTCCACACTTCAAAAGAAAGGTTAAGATTGATTTCAAGGGTTAAGTCTCTAACCCCTTAGAGAAAAAGGGGCAAAAACAATACTTTTCCAATACGTTGTATAGGCTGCTTATTTGTGGACCAATTGTGTATGAGTTTCATAAAATTTGGATGAGAAAAACTTTAGTAGCAGAATGAACAAAAAATTGCAATTTTCAAAGTAAAAAAGGGGCATATACTTAAGTATCTCTGAAATGGTTATTGTCCAAAATAGAATTCTGTCTAGTTGCTATTTTCATTAGTCTTAAAACACTATGTAAGACTTGCACCAAGTTATTTGTACAATTTTGAATCTCTTGTGTAACCCTTTAGGCCAGGTGAGCTATTTTTTTACCAGTTCAAAATTTGACTGACAGTGTTCGTAACTAAGTGTAACATATCTGTTTACTTCACAGAGCATAGCATTTCACAACAGCAAAAAAAATATCAAAACCACTGTTACCAGCTAGAAACTTAAATGTTCAGATATGACAAATGTTAAACAAAGAAAACTATATATCTGTAACAGCAACAAAAGACAGAGCAAAAGACAACCACTGAATAATTTATATTTCAAATGAGTAATATACCCAAAAGAAATCTTCAAATATCAGAAAGAATCTTTTTTCAAAGAACATGAAAGGTTTATTGAATTCATCTAAATTGGATTAATAAGTAAAATCTCCAACAAGAAAGCTGTCAGTATACAGACTACTCACTTACCTTCACATATTATTTTTTTTAATATTGAAAGAATTTCCTGACTTTTTATAAGAATTAGAACAACTTCAAATGTGCACTTTTCTCAAAATCAATGTGAAACATATAGTCTTGACATATTTACAAGTATAATTAAGGCACCTAAATGACCTGTACAATAATTGAGTGAATTCTTAAAATATACACCTGTTCAGAACACTTACCTAAATGAGATTTTCCAGAGATTATATTCATTCTATCAACAAATAAAAAGATAATATATAGAATATCAAACAATCGTGATCAACATAACACATTTTTTGTAACCCATTGAAGAAAATGATTAAAGTTCAACTGTTTTGCATTATGAGAATGTTCTCCAGAATTTATTGAATGAGGTTGTCATCTGCAGTATAATAGGGAGGGAGGGGGTTACAAATGGGTTAATTGAAACAAAACCTAAGTAGATACTAGCTGATACCCTAATCATGCTAATTCACTCATAGTATTTTATCTAGAGCAATTGAGCATAGTATCTTTAATATCATATATTGTTTATTTCATAAATTATCAATAAACTAATGTACTAACATAACTTAATTATTATAAACAAGTCAATTAAAGTTATTAAATAAAATGTTGATTTGTATTAAAATGTTATGTTTAATGAATTCTTCAAGTCCAAAAATTACTAAAATTGATATTAAAAAAACCCATATATACAGGAAAAAAAATATCAAGTACAATTGAGACAACGTTGTAGGATAATTCTTTTTATGTGAAGAAAAAATTAATAAGTTCTAAAAAAGACAAGAGACAATGTTTATTCACTTTTTTTTCTGCAACCATTTATAACAAGTTACAACTTAACTGGTAAAAAACTTGCTGGGAAGAAAAACACAACAGGTCCTTGTAAATTCTTAGAAGTCTTAGAAAATATTTTATTGTCATAGGTGATGTCTTTGACAACACATTAGTATTCAGAGTTTTGTAACTAAAATCCTAATATTCCAGAAAACTTTAAAAAAAAAAGTTAAAAAACTTTTTAGGGTGAATACTTTTGTAAACAAATGCATGTGGCTGAATGATAGTACTAAAGATGAATATATGCAAAAGGGACTGGGTTAAAAGATAAAAAATTTCGCAATATTTTTTCGTATTTCTGCTTAATTACATTATTAATGTTTTTAATGTTGGCATCAATAATGTTTTGTTTTCTAGCAATGTGCTAATCGGGAATTATCTGTGATAGAGGGACATTACTCAGATGAGAAGGATTCTACTGTGTATTGAATTTAACTTACCTGCACTTGAATATCTCACGTTAACTTTTTCTGTGCTCAAAAGGTTCAGCATTTCGTTATTCATGCTGTTTTAATTCTTAATGGCTGTCATCCGATTCTTGAATCCAAAAAAAATGCTTCTTGAAATAAACGTAATGGTACAGATAATGCATGAGTTCCTTATTCCTGATTGAATATTTATCCTCACTTTTACTATAGCAGTCAAAGTATAAAACTTCCACATGTATAGGCTCGGGTTTAGTTTATTAGCAACAGTAACTTGACATAAATCTAATGCCGTTTGTATTATATGTTTCATTCTTTATGTTGTCATCAAGCAAAACAGTCTGCTAACAAGTGAAAATGTCAACTTAGCTTGCAGTCACTTCTTCCAGTGATATTGATAAAACATATACTTCTCAAACAATGTATCTAACAGATTTGACCTTTATCTGAGTTTTCATGTATTTTCCCCATCTGCTATTGTAAATATATTATAAAAAAAAGTTAACTGATTGCAACTGAAAACTAGGTGACAGATATACAGAAAAGTATCAAGGCATCAATCTGTGAAGTACAGGGTACCTGAAAATATATGTAAGTTATAAAAGGTTGGATTTGTTTACGGAGATGTTTAAAATTAAATTCTCTTTTTAAACAAAGCACAAATTCAATATGTATTCAAGCTAAACAAATAAAAAAAAATATAGTTTCTGTAAAAACACCATAGTTTCATTGTATACAAATATAATTCTAGAAATCCCCCATATGATTCCTCTATTAACTGGGTGTTGATTAACGGCGGAAACGGAAAACGGAACGGAAACCAGGGGCGTAGCTAGAAAGAAAAGATGTGGAAGCAACTACTGCCGAGCGGTGCGAGACGAAAAAAATTGGCACCCTATTATGCAGATTTAAAAAAAAAAAAAAATCGGTTTTCGGTCATAGGACGGTTAAAAGAGGAGCTATATGTAGATAAAAATTTATGAATGTAAAACTATTAATAAATCTTCTGAATATAGTAATACATAAACAACACATATTTGTGATACAGAATTTACTCAAAATTGTCCAAAATCTGCTCTTCGGGTCTTGGCAGAAACAAACTTCTCTATTACTTTGTCAACATTCACACTGAAATCCCGATGAATATGCAGTAATGCCATGTATCTTTCGTTGTTCATTGTTGATCGTACATTTGTTTTCAATTACAAACGTAGTACCGTGACTGATAGATCTCAGGGCCATCATGGCATGGTAGCACTCGCGAGATGTTATAAACCAGTGTTCGTGTTCGGCATCGAGCGACCTCCCAATTGAATTCGTCAAAATTACATGCTAGGTCAGTTTCGTATGTTTCAGACAATATTGAGATTTGTTCGTTTGTGATACTTCCTACAACACGATGAAGCAGATAGAGCACAAAGAAGCGATTTTCTGATAACTTGACGCGACTCCACTCTCCAGTTGCCTTATCATATGGTCTATGAACGCAAAAAATAATGAGACTTTCCAATACTGTTTTGGCGTGGTTGCAGGGTGATTGGCTCCGGTAGTCTGTCAACCACATCGCCTCGGCATATTTTCAACGATATCGAAGGGATCTGACAATTCTAATGTCGATTGGTACATCTCATTCCAAACTGATATGAACTGTTCACTGTAAAATGTGCTCCAAAACTACATATCTTAGACTGAGTACTAGTATTACAAATTCAAAAGTAAAAATCTTGTAAAAAATACAAGTAACCTTCCGATTTTGTCATAATCTCCATTTTTTTTATATTTTGAAACCAAATGTCGTTATTTAATGATATGTCATCAATTAAAAAAAGTGACAACATAGGTGTTTCCTTTAACATTCAATTTATAAATTTTTATTTTGCGATTTCTTTTTTTGCATGCCGAATCAATGTGCACGCAACTTCGGAGCTACGATCTTCAAGTTTTCTGAATGAACAGCTTCATCAACACTTGTAACTAGGTTGTCAAACTAATATCCGGGATAGACGGAAAGACACCAAGGCCATAAAAAAGAATAGGTTTGTTTGCCCAAACGCTACCTACCCAGAAAAAAGCTGCCTACTCAAATTCTTTTATTGTCCTGATTTGAAGAAGTTTTTTTTTAATCAGATAGGCATGAAGACTAATAAACACCCGATACTTCAATTTCTCTTTTTGAAAAAAAAAAAAGAAAATGCCTACCTACCTACCCACTGTCTCAACTTTTGGGTAGGGTTTGGGCAAACCAAAATATTTTTAGTTGTGGCTCAACAGTCTCCGATTCCGATTGACCAACTCATCTCTCTCTTCTGCTTTTTTTTATTTTTTTATTTTTTTATTTTTTTTTATTTGTGAAAACGACGTGGATGCACCCACGGGGTGTCGTGCCTCTGGGTAGCTACGCCCTGGAAACGGAAAGAGAATATTTATATGAACGGAATTTAAGGGGGAATGGAAAGAACTACGAAAATCAATCATGACGGAAGTAACGAAATCACACGACAATTAAGTTGACAATAGGATAGAAGCTAGATATCAAAGAAAAACGCAAACAGTTTTGGAAACATAACAGCTAAAAAGCAACAACAAGAGACTATATATAAAGAGCATGTGCCATTCATCTAGGTATGTGTGGATCTTAAACAATAGGACCTCTGCAATATTATATTGAATTAGGGTGATAAAGGGTTATTTTCGTGCAATTTTTTCGACCGTTTATTTCACGTGTTTCCGTGCTTTGACGTTTTATTTCTCCTTTTCTCGTGTTTGGTTCGATGTGTGTGCTTCGTGTATTCCCCTTCTTATTTTACGTGTTTCGTGTCAGTACTCTTAATTTCTCGTGCTTGTCCCGAGTTTGATTTAAAAGTAAACCGGGACTAATTCAAAGTCATCCCGGATATTTCATATGTAATAAACTTAATAATAAATACATGATCTCCAAAAACAGCTGAGTAATACCTATTAGTACTTTTCTCTTAATATTTACGGTTTAATTTCTCGTGCTTTGTTTTTCCCGATTTTTGCGATTTTTATTTCACGTGTTTTCGTGATTTGACTCCCCTTTTATACCACCCTCTTAAATAGTTCATGGCAAAAATCTCTCTATCTTCTTTAATTTTTACCCAACCCACAAGAGAGGATAAAACGGCTTCATGTTAGGGCAATCATTTATTTACTTTAAAAAGTCTACTTACCGTATAGCGAAAATTTTGACTTGTTTGTAAATCTTGTCTTGCTAACCATTTTTGTTTTAACAGTATTAGCTATGACTTATAGTTTTCAAAATAATTAGCAAAACACGAAAGATTGGTAAAATCATTAAGAGTGAGAACTCCAATAAAGAGTTGACCGTGATTTCTCCTATAAAAAAACAAATCATTTGACCGTTTTGACGTGAATGGACATTAGTTAGAGCTCAACATTCTAAACATGTTTTTCCACATCAGAATTTCGCTAATAATAGCTGGTTTCAATAGACAGCAATTGCATTTTATCCCTATGTTTTAATTTTATCCATGTCGGCTATCTTGGCTGGCAGCCAGGGTTTAACACATTTTTTAAACTAGATACACCAATGATGGTTGTTGTCAAGTTTAACCAAAGCTGTAAGACGACTTTCTAAAATACGTATATTCGGTAAGATTTGGCCCAGTAGTTTCAGATAAGATTTTTGTAAAAGTAAACGAAGACAAATACGGACGACGGACGCCAAGTGACGAGAACTCGCTAGCTTGGAAGAGCTATGTACGATATAAAAAAGTATACCACAACTAAAGACATAGCAGGTCTACCTACAGAAAACGACCATGACAGAGCAAAAACATTGAAATAACAATTCACTATAATTGTATCAACTAAATATGTACCACTAAATAAACCGTTATATTCAAAATGGAAAGACATAACTTAAGTAGGCGCGAGAAAAGATTAGCATATAAACATCCAAACGATCAGATGCGTAGTGTAAAATAAAGTATCATTTCCGTCATAAAAAGTACAGAGAAGAATTAGTTTTCAGTTGTCCTAACATAGCTCCAAAATCTTTAAAAACTACCAATACAAATAAAGATAACTTTCAAATTTCAACATTCCTTTAGTGTGAATGAATATGAATTCATGTCTATGTTTTAAAGCGGGTGTATCATGTGGAGCTGGATCTGTTTACCCTACCGGAGCAACTAAGTTAACCACCTGACCAGTATTTGGTGGGGTTCGTTTTGCTCAGCCTTGAGTTTATATGATGTTGTGTTTCGTGTACTATTGTGTGTCTGTTTGTCTTTAAAATCTTTTATTTTGAATTTATTCATGTTTTTCTTTCTTGTGAACATGTGTTATACTATATAAAACATGCCTATGAAGATAAAATAACCAAAAAGAACAATTTTAATTCGTTCTGTTTCCGTTTTCCGTTTCCGTTCCGTATTCCGTTCCGTTTTCCGTTTCCGCCGTTTAGCAACATCCCTTTAGTATGCATTATTAATTAAACAATACAATTCAAGATCTAAATTATTGCTAATGATATATTATAATGAATGTTATTTAATACCACAATTCATTTATCCAGAATTACCCTGGTAATACTATACAATATCAAAGTCCACATTGATAGCACAGCATAGATTAACAACAGGAAGTTAACAGATGTTCATATGGCGTCAGACAACGTCCAGAAAGGACCCAATCGGGAAACTTGGAAAAGTCAAAGAAAGCCAAAATGATGATATTGCTTGTGATTAAAAAATCTCTTTCTTAAAATGAAAAGTATAGCTCAGTTTATTTCAGCCATACCAAGTTATAGGATTTTATATTTGTATAATGTTAACTTTGAAATATACACAAACCTGGTACCACTTATACTTATTGCATTGCATTGTTTTAATTTGTCTTTCAAGGTTATGTAGTAGTGGATTTGATAATTTTCTTCGTGCTGTTAATACTTCTCAGAATAAAACATAGTCCCGAATTCGTGTACACAACTAACTCCAATAATATTTATATTGATAATTTGATATGGATTGATAAAATTAATCAGCAGATATACAATTGACACCCACGTGGATTTATCATTTATTATTTTATTTCATTTTATTTACTGTGGATAGAATAAGTTGTGACGCGTGTGATATATATAAGTCTTTATATTTGATTTTGTGCAACATACAATACTGATACAAGTACATCACCGAGTACCTTAACGTGGCCTCATTCAACTTTGGATTTATCGATTTGGTTGCTTGAAATATGAAGAGTGTTAATTATTTTTATCAAAATGAAATATTCAGGTATTGTATAACTATATATCTGGAGACAATGGTTGCATCAGAGGAACTTTTCCATAGTTTAGCTAAAGGACTTATAGCATGGAGCGCGTTTCTGTTCGCATCCTTGCTATTTACAGAGGCAAAGTACGGACGATATGCTGAGAAAAGTTTTTACGTAATGAACGGCAAATTAGGATGGTTTATCCAAGAGCTTCCAGCTTTAGCAGTGCCTGTTTTGCTTTTATGCTTTACAGAGTGTCATAGAATATTATACACTTGTAATAGAGCTTTGTTGACTTTATATATCATACACTACGTACATAGGTAAGGTGAATATTTTTATGTAAAGTCCCACAATATTTTGTTCTTTACTGAGTCTTGCCGCATCAAGTGTGAACAGTCTTGATTTAATATAATACAAAACTGTGTCGAAAAAAATAACTGAATTTCTTCTCACATTTTATATCTACTAGAACACACCCGTGATATCGCGGGTCTGTGACTGAACTAAAGTATATAACCATGCGCAAGCCTTATTTTAGTATTAGTATTGTCATCTGATAAAGTCATGCGGATTATAAGATACACAGTTTTCTCTAATTTCAAATCTTTCTGTTTGAACCCGTCGAACTACGGGGCGCCTTATGGGACTCTTGTGGTTTTGTACAAAATTCAATTCTGTCATAACAAAATCATTTTTGTCTTACAAAACTATGTGCTACAGACTTGTTTTGTGAGAACTTCAATTTTGTGATGATAAAATTCATTTGTGTAGACAAAATTCATTTTTGTAGACAAAATTCATATTTGTCATGACAAAATTCATATTTGTCATGACAAAAGTCAATTTTGTCTAAAAGGTATGCAAATATAAACCATATTTGCATACAAAATTGACTTTTGTTACCTGATATGGAAATTAAATCACAAAAGTCAATTGTGTGAGGTAAGATTCAATTTTGTGAGACAAAATTGACTTTTGTGAGACAAAATTAACTTTTGTGAGACAAAATTGACTTTTGTGAGACAAAATTGACTTTTGTGAGACAAAATTGACTTTTGTGAGACAAAATTCAATTTTGTCAATTTTGTTGAGACAAAAGTCAATTTTGTTAATTTTGTTGAGACAAAAGTCAATTCTGTCAATTTTGTTGAGACAAAAATCAATTTTGTTGAGACAAAAGTCAATTTTGTTAATTTTGTTGAGACAAAAGTCAATTTTGTTAATTTTGTTGAGACAAAAGTCAATTTTGTTGAGACAAAAGTCAATTTTGTGACGACAAAATTCAATTTTGTGATGACAAAATTCAATTTTGTAACAACAAAATTGACTTTTATGAGACAAAATTGACTTTCGTGAGACAAAATTGACTTTCGTGAGACAAAAATCAATTTTGTTGAGACAAAATTCAATTTTGTTGAGACAAAATTCAATTTTGTCAATTTTGTTGAGACAAAAGTCAATTTTGTCAATTTTGTTGAGACAAAAGTCAATTTTGTCTCACAAAAGTCAATTTTGTCTCACAAAAGTCAATTTTGTCTCACAAAAGTCAATTTTGTCTCACAAAAGTCAATTTAGTCAATTTTGTCTCACAAAAGTCAATTTTGTCTCACAAAAGTCAATTTTGTCAATTTTGTTGAGACAAAAGTCAATTTTGTCAATTTTGTTGAGACAAAATTCAATTTTGTCAATTTTGTTGAGACAAAAGTCAATTTTGTCAATTTTCTTGAGACAAAATTAATTTTTGTCAATTTTGTGTAACAAAAGTCGATTTTGTATGCAAATTAGTTCACAGAAACCAAACTAAACTAATTTGAATACAAAATTGACTTTTGTCGCCCAATTTTCAAATTAGGTAACAAAATTCAAGTCTGTGTAACAAAAATGAATTTTGTCATGACAAAAGTGACTTTTGTCCGCTGATAGATAATTTTGTATGACAAAATTTTAAATTTGTAGTATGATACAAATTTTGTTAAACTGAACTTATTTTTGTTGAACAAAAGTCACTTTTGTCCGTACAAAATTGAATTTTGAGTACAAAACCATAAGAGTCCCATTCGGCGCCCCGTACGAACTGGAACTTATCAATTATTGGTAATATTAATTATTTGGAAAACAAAAGGTCATGGAATGGAGTATTTTTTAATCAACAGCATTGTCCTATATTAGTTATAAATAAAGTTGAATTCTTTGATTCGCTGTTTTACGTCATGCCCGCTAACAAATTGAAAACTGTACCTATACGCCTTATTTTTAGTCACAGATTTTTAGTATTCGTATTGTATCTTAGAAAGTCTTACTGATTAAAATACTACAATACTAAGGTAACAATTTGACAATTTAGTAGTGTCAACCCTGTGATTATGACCCGTGCATATAGCATATTAATCCTGAATACACCGTTTGTTGGTGCGCCTGTCAGATGCGGAACGTACAGATAAGGTAATCGGTAACAGGTGAATATACTATTGGTATCGGTATCGGACTCGACCCGGAACTTCTCAATTATTGGCAATATTAATTACGTGGAAAACAAAAGGGCATGGAGTGGTGTAATTTTTAATCTACACCTTTGTACTATATTAGTTATATATAAAGTTGAATTCTTTGATTCGTCGTTTTTACGTGATGACGGCTGACAAATTGGACCTCGTAATTTTAGTATTATAGATATATATGCTGATCTGAAAGGCACACCATCTTCTCGCTGCTTTACATCATGTTCTGTGTTACACCTGAACACTATAAAGACGACGAGCAAATGTAAAACATCGACCAGAAAAAGCTATATTTTATGTAACCAATGTGGTCGAGTGGTCTAAAGCGCTTGACCACAGGCACTTGTCTCAGAAAAAAAAATCCTATATGTGTTATATTAAGGTATATATGGGAGCAAGTGTCTGTACGCTTGACACGGTGCAGGCGGTGTTTCCACGTTGTCACAGAAGCAAGGGTTCAAATCCCGGTAAGGGAAAAACAAAAATTTGCAAAAGCAAATTTAAAGATCCAACATTGTTGGGCTAAATTTGTGACGAATTATATATATACATACGGACGATAGGAACAAAATGGCAGCTAAAAATCTAATGCTTATTTATATTTAAGAAGATGTGGTATAATTTAAAATATAACTCTCCACCAAAGACAGAATGGCATAGATGTTAACAAATATAGGTCACCGTACGACCTAAACTGGACCCCTGTTGTGTTCACTTATCGCTACACTGACAACAGGTATGGCCTAAATCCCGTGGTCAGAATTCTGACCACGGGATTTGATAATTCGACGAGACTAGTGCATCATGTGCTATGTTTATTATGTGTTATACTGATAGGAAATCAAACAAGAAATTAGCACATTTATAACCCTACTGAGTTCTTAAGGGAATAAAAGATACCGACTCAGTTTGTAAAGAACATGTTAACACGCCCGTTGGTCATTTATCTGCTCTACCACCACGGGGTTAATTAACAGATACTTATTTATTTTGCGGCATCACAGTATTAACATTTGAGGTCAATTTCCTATCACTATAATTGGTCAATTTTATTAGCGAATCGTTGAATTTGTAAAACTCGTCCAATTAATGCCAATGTGACAGTGGCACCAACCCGTTCCTTCGGTGCAAAGCTATAGATGGAACGGCGGACCAGTTTACGTACGACCTTCAATAATTTAACAATGAGCAAAACCCATACAGCATAGCCAGCTTTAAAGGGCCCGTAAATGACAAATTTTACACAATTAAAGACAATTGACTTGGGACTGTCACATACACAATGGGGCTGGGTTAAAATCTTTTGCTTGCCGCCAAACCTTTCCCCATACTTGTGAAAGTGCACATGGAGTGCACAATAAGAACAAACGATAAAATCTGTTGAAAGAACGTAACTCATCAAATCGATACAGAGCAGACAAACCATCCAACAAAAAACACAAACTGGACGTTGCAGGTTATTTATACATCCCTACAACAAAGAAGACACTAAAATCTAAAGGTACATTCACACGATACGATTTTCCATACAATCTGAAATCGAAACGTACGCTATTTCCATTCGACGTTTTGACTGGAATCGGACCGTGTGAACGCCAAATCGACTAAATTTATGTATATCAATCAGTACACATCTGAAATCCAATGGGTTTAATGTAAAGACGCCATTAACAGTCCGAAAAAAACATGATCTTGTGCAATGCCAAGATACAAGTATCGACGGATTGTAGAGCCTAACATGTAAATATGTATATAAAAATAATATTTAGCTTAATAAAGCCATATTCAAAGATCTAATCTTGTGTTGAATTTGGAACGTTTTATAATAGGTTTATTTAAAGAATCGATGAGTTTACCCGGATCGTTTCTACATTTCCGCGCTCGGTAAACAACATCTCCATAAAAAATAAGGAACTGCTATCCTAAGTTGAGATATATTTATGTTCCGGATATATATGTTGTGTACAAGATGTAAGTTTATTATAATTTGTACAGGTTTTTTGTACAAGTTATGTTTTTTTTACACATATCTTCTGCTACCAGGTGATGCAGTTTCATCGTCTTTTAAAAGTACCAGTTTAATGTTTTAAATCCAATTTATATACTTCAACCTACATTTAAGTGCTATTCTCCTTGTTCTCAAACTAGAAATGAGGATATCTAAATGGTTTGAAATCTCATTTTATTTGTCTCCTAATACCATATATATACGAATTTTCTTAAGTTGAAACACAACGATCCTAGATTCCGTTGTTGGAATCGTGAACATCTAGCTTCAGTAAGACGCTATATATTTTTTTATACATCAATATATTTGTCAACTACAAGATGATGACATGAGGTCAATGAGTCAACTCTCCATCTAAGTCACAATATATAAACAAGTTGTTTTCTTTAAGAAAGAAAAGCAATACGCGAACCTTAGACTACCAGATCGTTGCTGAATTTGAATTGCAATTGATGTAAAAACACATTTAATAAAGACAGGCAAGTGTGTGTACATTCAAAAGTCAGCTAAAAGTGTATATCCTCGTCTCATAGGTATTCTACAGAAAAACAGGTTTTGAAAAATATCTTATTTTCAGAAATTTTATAAATACCTGAATATACTCTCAAAAGAACCAATTTAAATGAAAAGATATTTATATATAAAAAAGATACCAGAATTAAAATGATATACGTCAGACGCGAGTTAAGTCTACAAAAAATCTCCAGTGACGCTTGAATGCAAAAAGTTAAAATGGCCAAATAAATTACAAAATAAGTTAGTCAATCTATTCCTTGGCTAGAAAATCCTAAATATTTCGAAAATGTCAAAGTTTATGATAGGACAGTGACTCAAAAAAGAAAAAAAATGGAGAAACAGCTAGAAGTCAGAATAGGGAAAGTAATGATGACCGTGCTTTAATAAAGTCACATGTCAAGCACTTACTGCCGTGTCCTGAATTTTTAATAAGAAAAGCGAACATATGCGCATTCACGAGTGAAACTATTATCATTGCATGCACACAGTATTTTAGCGCACGAAATAGTAAATAGAGCTGAAGCACAGGATAAGAATACACATTTGCGTCATCACTTATATTAATCTAATAGTTAAACTACCTAATTCAAGTGTTCTGACTCTGGATTCATTGACATTTATCCGTCATTTTTGTGAAAACAAACCGATTTCGTGCGTGTGAACAGGGTGGTGTATAATGTGAATGAATCAAGACGTGTACATAGGATAGCTGGGCAATACTATGAATATATTTTTTAAAACCGTATCATAGTACAAATATTAAGATACTATTAGGTTGGACTTTAAAAAAATCAAACAAACAAAAATAGAATTACAATTTTATAATAAGCATACGTTCCTGTTAGTATACTTTTTCCAAAAATTTAGAATATAATATCTATAAACACAAACGTCAAGTGTTTACGCTTGGACATTTTATTTAAGGAATGACTGTAATATTTTTTCTGTCTATGAAGAAATAACATAAAAAATTTGGTGCACACTGAATAACGCGCCTAGCGGGTTTTTTAACAAATCAAATCAATCAAATATTTTATTGTCATATAAACTTTACAGTTTGTGACCAACATATATTAATACAATAAACACAATAAACATATATACATACATATTAAACATACAAAATATCAACAGCATTAAAATTTATAACAACAAACAAGTTGTTAAGAGTCCCCTGCCCTCAGTTCTAATGACTTTTTCAAGAAGGATCCTAACTTATTTGTTTGTAAAGGCGATGATGGATTTAGTAAATAATGAATTTTTTCTTCTTCATTTAAATTATTAAAGTTATTATTTTCTGTACATATGTGATGAAAAAATTCATTTCTTAGAGTTTTATTATACTCACAATATAGTAAAAAATGTTTCTCATCCTCTAGTATTTTACATTTATGGCAAAGACGTTCCTCTCTTGGGATTTTAAAATATCTCCCCTTTTCAATCAAGAGGGAGTGATCACTTATTCTAAATTTAGTGATTAATCTCCTTATCTGAAAATTAGATGTATTTAGATAATATTCTAGTTTGTAATCTTTTCTAAGTTTTTTATAGAGAAAAAATTTACTTTTATCATCGATGTTTTGAAATTTATTTTGAATTAAATCTTCATATCTATTTTTCATTTTTAACTTTATATCGTTTTTTATTTTATTTACATCTTTTATGTCCTTACAAGTAGAAAGAATATTAAGGTCAACGTTAGTCTCTTTAACAATATTTTTAGCATATGTATACCATGAGTAAGTCCCTGTCAAATCTAGAGACTGTGCTAGAGAAAAAGCTTCCTTTAACAATGGATTAATATTATTATTATATAGTCTAGCTAAATATAAAAGGGTTTGTGTTTTAATAAAACATTCTATAGGCAATCTTCCTAATTCAACTCCTGCTCCTAAATTGGATGCATTTTTTCTTATCCCTAGAGTAGATTTACAAAATTTAAGATGCATATTTTCTATGGGGGTTTTGTCTATAAAATCAAGTTGATTAATTTCTTTTCCTGAAGTTAAGGCTCTGCTTTTGGCTCGATGAAAAGAAATATATGTATCCAAATATGTTACTTCTGAATTATAGGTCATAATTGGTTTTACTAAAGAATCAAAAAGATTATTTGCTACTTTTATAGGTAGATTATTCAATGATTTAGTATATGATTTTATTGCAAAAAATACTTTTTTTGCTTTTTTTGTCAGCTCTCAAGTACTTTGTGATAAATTTCCATTACATTTTATCAACATTCCCCAAAATGAATATTCTGTTACACTCTCTATGGCTTTATTCTCATAGTAAATATGTGATGTTTCACTTTTATGTTTTGACTGACTAAAAATCATGGATTTAGTTTTGTTTGTATTCAAAGAGAGTTGCCATTTGTTACAATATAATTTAACGTTATTTAAACTGTTTTGTAGACCCTCTTTTGATTCTGACAGGATTAAAAGATCATCCGCAAAAAGAAGGCATCCTACCTTACTATTTATAAGTTTAAGGGGACTTGAATCATTTCCCTCAAAATTTTTTACAATATCATTTATAAAGACATTAAATAAAGTGGGACTTAGTGTGTCTCCCTGTTTAACCCCTCTAGCAATATTAAAATATTCTGATACATAATCTTTATATTTTAAAGATGATTTAGTATTTAAGTATTGTTGTTTTATAACTCTATAAAAAGACTTGCCAACTCCCATTTTAACAGTGTGCACCACATTTTTTAATGTTATTTCGAATAGACAGAAAAAATATTCCAGTCATTTTTTATAATTTTAATTCTAAATTCCATTTTAAACCGTAGTAAACCATGAAAAAAAGTTGATGACGTCACGGCCACATGACTAAATTATCTATGGGCTGATAACAAAATAACGTCAGTCAATCAGAAGACGCGTTACATCCAAAATTAAATTATCAAATAAACCTCTTTTTAACGTCTAACATGCCACCATATAAAAAATATAAGCAGAGACTCATAAATCCATACTATTAAAAACAGTATAAAATAGTTAACATTAGGAAAGTAATTACATTTTGTTATGATTACTATAAATTATCATTACAGGTTTTTGTGTGTGATCAAGGAGGTTATATAACCTCCTTGGTGATTTAAAATCCTTGTGAATTGAGAACGCACAAGTATTTTTTTCATTCAGGACCGTTTAAAATTTATATGTTTGGCTAACTTTTGGTACGCATCCCTGATCATTGCATGGTGCTAATAAGTTACATGTAATTTTCAAAAATGTAATGGTTGTTTTAGAAAATGTTATATGCGTATATATTACAATTAGTTATATTCTTTTAAGAATACATTCAGTCTCAGTTTAAACTAAACAATGCATATTCTCTTAGTCTAGGAGTATCTATGAATGAAATTAGATAAACAAAAATACTAAATATTCAATTCTTTTTATCTTTCTGCTTTC
Organism: Mytilus edulis; assembly: GCF_963676685.1. Lineage (NCBI taxonomy): Eukaryota > Metazoa > Mollusca > Bivalvia > Mytilida > Mytilidae > Mytilus > Mytilus edulis. The sequence continues at coordinate 41,131,652 of NC_092345.1, read as the reverse complement.
TGACTTCTGTGTTCCGACCTGCATAGAGAAATATTTTAAACTGAAATATCGTTTTCTTAGTTTTGTTCATGCTATGATTGAAATACAAAACATCAAATGATAAACGTTCAGAAATAATCAGTTTATTCTGGGTCATTATATATTAATAAGCTATTCCCAGGTTAACTGCCCCAATGATCACCAAGACGTTGTAATAAATACTGCACATACTATGGCATGCCGTTCTCGTCAAAACTATGTTTAAACCCTTTTTTCGAAAAAAAAATACACACTGAGATTTAAAAACCTAAAATAACACACTGAGAAATCGAAATTACACACTGAAATTTAAAAAAATAAAAAACACACACTGAGAATTCACAATTACACACTGAGATAAAATAAATTGAAAAACACACACTGAGAACTGTTAATTACACACTGAGATTTCAAAAATACACACTGAGATAAATATGCTAATTACTAATGAATATTCATGAGATGAATAATTCAACAGATTAATGTCTTGATCTCAATGACTCTTGTCATTATAATGAAATGCGATTTCTTCAACCAACATTCGTAATAAATTTCAAGACTTAACATCGCTCATATTCATAAGTTTGTTGCCTATAATTCAGATCATTACTACCAGTAATTATAAACATGTTTCCCTTTTCAAAAGTCTTCCAACTGTTTCCCTGATTTCGCTAGTTAATCTTTTATATGTTTGTTACGTTTATATGCTATAATAGACACTTGTCAGAGTAACTTGAAATTTCACTGCATTTTCTTGCAGATTGTTCCAATGTTTTCTTATAATTTTCATAAAGTTTTTCACCATTTGGATATATTTTGAAATAAGAGTAAGTGGGTATTTTTCTAGTTCTTGTATTTCTAAAGTTTTTTTATTAATAATTTGGAACCAAATCGAAAGACTAACGAGTTCTGTCCCCTTGTTGTTTTAAGCTTGTAATAGATTCAGATTAAGTATGCTAATTAGATATGTGCGCATAAAAAGTGCGCACAAATCTCAGTGTGTAATTTTAAATTCTCAGTGTGTAATTTTAAATTCTCAATGTGTAATTTCAAATTCTCAGTTTGTATTTTCAGTTTATTTATTCTCAGTGTGTCTTTTTGAAATCTCAGTGTGTAATTTTCAATTCTCAGTGTGTAATTTTCAATTCTCAGTGTGTAATTTTCAATTCTAAGTGTGTAATTTTCAATTCTCAGTGTGTCTTTTTCATTTTTGTAATCTCAGTGTGTAATTTTTAATTCTCAGTGTGTAATTTTCAATTCTCAGTGTGTATAATTTTCAATTCTCAGTGTGCGTTTTGAAGTTTTTAAATCTCAGTGTGCTTTGTTGTAATTCTCAGTGTGTAAATTTTTCGAAAAATAGTGTAAACATAGTTTTGACGAGAACGGCTTGCCATAACATACAACGAGTAGGGGGACCGGCTCAAAGTATGAATTATATAATTGCGTTATCATTATGTCACCCGATCGACAATGTCGGGTGACATATTGCTATTCCTCTGTTTCTTTTTCACTATTATTATTATTATTATTATTCTTCCACCTAATTTTGTCCGGCAGTTTTCTCAGAGCCAAAGGAACCAATCTGAATGATGGTGCACTATAACAGGGAACCCTGACTTGCCAGTTGCAGTGCAACTTTGGAACTAAAAAATGGCTGCCATCACCATGGAAACCGAAAAATAATGGAAAATTCCAGTTTTTGGTTTTGATGAATTATTTGGAAATGCTTTAACTTAGAATCATTATATTTTGATACAATGTAGGTGCCGGGCATATACTGGTTTTGGATGATTTTGGCAATCATTGGAACTGCTATGTTGCCATGGATACTACACCAAAAATTTCAAAAATATGGAAATGCTCCAAATTTTATAAAACTTCACAGTAATGATGAGCAACATTGTTAGAGGTGGAATTTGGTTTTGCAATTTCGAAAATGTCTGCCGTTACCATGGAAACAATGTAAAACAGGTCAAATGGTCCAAAAACCTTTAAGTGGCATTTACTTTCTTAAAATGGTAGGTCAAATTGATTGAAACTTTGATGGTATGGTCTCTCCCTATACCAATGTGGTATATGCCATTCAATTTTGGGAACGGTCTCTGTTACCATAGGAACCATCCCAAATGTCAAAAATTTCAAAAATTTCAAAATGCTCCAAAATTGATGAAACTTAATATGGTTGTACACTGACAAGTCTGAATGAGACTTTTGAAGTTGGAATTTCCAAAATGGCCACCGTTGTCATGGAAACTGCAGAAATGTCAAATATTTTCAAAATGTTCAAAACTTAATGAAACTTAATATTATTGTTAACTGCCATGTACAGATGAGACTTTTGACTTTGGAATTTTCAAAATGGCTGCCGTTGCCATGGAAACAGCAAAAATGTGAAATTTTCTAAAATGCTCTCGATGTACTGAAAATTTACAGAAAGATGCACTGCAATGCATATATATATGTGCATTCACTGTTAAACAATTTTGAAATGGCTGCCGCTTAGTGGCCATTGGGGGAAGGGTGACATCCGCTATTGCTTGCAATGGCAATTCTAGTTATACTTGATATTTAATGAATATTCACATTAGTACAGATAACAGAGGAGGGGGGGGGGTCAATAGGGGGTCCGTAAACAGGTTAACAACACCTCGATTTTGGCAAAAACAGTTAACCAAAAATGCAAAAAGGCTGATAACAGTTAATAAAGTGGGTTGAAAACAGTTAACAGCTTTAATTGATTCAAGATAACAGTTAACAGCACATTGAAAAGGGCCATAACAGGTTAACACAAAAAGGTATTGCCCCCCCTCTTCCCTCTCATAGCAGATTACAGATTCTTTATTTCTTATAGCCGTTTATAGAGGGGCCGTATCAAAAATATACTACCTGTAGACATGATCGAAAAATTTAGAGACGGTGCGAAAATCTTGATTCCTAGGGATATCGAGTGGCCCATGGACACTTCCAAAAATCGCCGAAATATAAGCGTGAGCCCCTCAGGGATGTTCTCGCAAAAAAACAATTATTGTATTGTTAAAACTATTGACACTGACTAGGGCTAAATATTTAATTGTCAATACGATTAAATAACAACATCTTCGTATAATAACATCTTATATGTAAAATGTTGTTTGTGCTGTATTGAGACCCATCTACAACGAAATTTGTTACATGCACACGTATACAAATTGCGGTTTTTAACTTACGCAATCATAGGTTTGAACGTTGTTTTCAATTTAGACTTGTTTATTTATAGGTTAGACAATACTTGGTCATGTTTTATGAAGATTTAAGCCCAAGGCGAAGCCGAGGGCTTAAATCTTCATAAAACATGACCAAGTATTGTCTGACCAATTTAGAACATATTCACACTTTCGAGTGACCTTACAAAATTAGCCTTTCCCATTGTAATATTCAAACCTTAAAAAGAGTTCACATTTTATAATGAACCAAAACATAGATAATCATCATTTCAATGGATGGAATGAAATAGCACTGACATAGTTTGTGAGGACCGAACGGATAAATTGTTTTTCTTTTTCTTCTGCTTCAGGTAAAATTTAATACTAATATATCTTGAGATTTTTTTATTTTAAAAAGCAACAGAATGTTATATTAATCCCCTTTTTGAAATTTGTTTTTTTTTATAAATATAAAACTCTGTATAAGCATTTAAATTCAGACCGTTCAACGTTAAATGCTTACTTTTTTATTGATAACTTTATATGTATTGTGTTCACCGTAAAAAAATCCTTTGCTTTATATATTAGCAGCCTGAAATTGTTTTCTTGAAAGAAAAAAAATTCCCTCAAATGCCCTGTTTATAATAAATAAATATTATTTTACTTACATCCTTACCCCATTGTTTTTGTTTATTCTATATATGTGTACCATTAGAACATTTATGAAAATGTGCAATATTCAAAATAATTAATTTTAATCTTTGCTCTTTCATCTTTAATCAGTAGGCTCTTTTCCAAGGGAAAATGCTTCAGGTGATTGTACACTTCATTAGTGCAGTTATTAAGAGTTCACTTTCATAATTAACTGACAATGAAAAGTCATTCATGTATAGCATTTCATAGTGCATGGAAAACCGTGTACTATGAAAATTAGAGGGTGAAAAACGGACTTTTCATTGGACGAGAAGGGGTGAGTATGTTCTAAATAGATATATATATATATATATATAACTCTACAAATATACTCTACTCTACAAATAAATATATATATATATATCATAACATACTCACCCCTTCTCGTCCAATGAAAAGTCAGTTTTTAGCCCTCTAATTTTCATAGTACATGGTTTTCCATGCACTATGAAATGCTATACTTGAATGACTTTTCATTGTCAGTTAATTAATTATGAAAGTGAACTCTTAATAGCTGCACTAACGAAGTGTACAATCCCCTAACATTTTCCTTGGGAAAATAGCCTACTGAATACAGATGAATGAGAAAAGATTAAAATAAAAACATTTTGAATCTTGCAAAATTTCATGCATTTTCTAATGCTACACATAATAGAATACACAAAAAAAATATGGTAAGGATAAATAAAATGATATTTCTTTAATTTATATACCTTACATTTGAGGGAATTATTTTTCATTTCTTCAAAAAAACACAATGCCAGACTGCTGATATATAAAGCAAAGGGTTGTTGTCGGAGAAACGCAATACATTTAAATTTATCAATAAAAAGTAAGCATTTAATGTTTAATGGTCTGAATTCAAATATTTATACAGAGAGTTTTATATCTATAAAAAAAATCAAATTCCAAAAAGGGGTTTATATAACATTGTGTTGCTTTTTGAAATAAAAAAATGTAAAGATGTATGAGTATTAAAATTTACCTGAAGCAGAAGAAACACAATTTATTCTTCACCAACTATGTCTGTGCTATTTCATTTCATTCATTGAAATGATCATTACCTATGTTTTATATTTAGTTCATTATAAAAAGTGAACTCTTATTTAGGTTTGAATATTACAATGGGAAAGGAAAATTTTGTAAGGTCACTCGAAAGTGTGAATATGTTCTAAATTGGTTAGACAATACTTGATCATGTTTTATGAAGATTTTAGTCCTCGGCTTCGCCTTGGGCTTAAATATTCATAAAACATGACCAAGTATTGTCTAACCTATAAGTATTCCAAACGGGATAGCAGATTCTTATTTTACGTAGATGCTGTTTATCGATCCTGGAATGTAAAAAACACTTAAAAGCTTACCAATTCAATACCGTAATTAGATCTTTGAATATAAGCCTTCACTATATATCTCAGCTGGATTAACCTTGTATTTCCATCTTACTAGGTAAAGTCAGCTTAGGACAGTGATTATCTTGTACAATTATAATGGAAATTCATTTTACTTACGTTATCCCTTTATTTTCAGAATTTTAATATATCCGTTTTATTTGAAAGGAAAACCACTTCCACTTTACATGGTAGTTTTAGCATTTATGTTTTGTTTGTTTAATGGCTATCTGCAATGTGGTTACTTACTATACAGTGCTGAGTTTAAAGAAGAATGGATCACTTGTCCGCAGTTTATCATAGGTACGTTATACTGATGTTTATTATTTTGTAACATGAATGGGGTTTTGGGGGTTTTGGTTGGAGTTTCCATCCATGATTATTCGAGCACATACAACATGTACAACAGATATAAAACACAGACGGGTAAAGTAAATGCAATGTCATGCAGCAGATACGCATTTACACACAAACATATCACACATGCAAAATAAAATAAAATAAAGCACTATTAGTCTAGTAAACCCGCAAATATATATAAGAAGATGTGGTATGAGTGCCAAAGAGAAACTATATATCCAAGTTATAATTTGTAAAAGTAAACCATTATAATATAGGTCAAAGTACAGTCTTCAATACGGAGCCTTGGCTAAACCGAACAGCAAATTTGGACACAATTTGTAAGCTTGATACTTTCTGAATTTGGGTTGTGATAAATTGTTTTACATACTATAGATTTCTGACAAAAATAAATGTGGTCAATCTTACATACCTAATGCGCAATACTGTGCAATTGAAGATTTCTCCTTGAAACTTTTCAAAAATTCGACATTTGAAAAATTTTGATTTTTTTTTAGAACCCCTTAAAAATTTGAACCCCCCAAACTTTTTGCACACCTCTTGGAGCAGTTACCATCAAACTCAATCCCAGTCTTTCCTTTGTAGTATTGAACCTTGTAGTTCAATTTCAATCATCATCCCATGCCAAAATCAATCCCAACCTTCCTTTTGTGGTATTGAACCTTCTTAAAAAATTTCCGATATAGAGATCTATTCACTTAAACTAAAGTTATTGGTCGGAAACCAAATCTGTCTTCGGACGACGAAGCAGACGACGAAGACGACGACATTATAGCATTATACGAACCAAAAATAATTGCGGTCGTATTAAAACGACTCGAGAGAAACGAGGAACATTCATGAACCACATCAACAAACGACAACCACTGAACACCTGATTTAGGACCGGTACAAACAAATGCAGCGGTTCTAAACGTTAATGCGTTTTAATAGGTACCCACGTTCACTCTTACCTGAAACAATAGTGTAACATCACAACATAGAAAGACACACTATAAAATATCAATTGAAATGGCCTTACTCAATTAACGGACACATTAACACAAGTGAATACACTGAACGAATAAATTTGATCTATGATACAATGTAAATACAAAATATGCATTGTTTATTGCTTATTTTAAACGTTTTTTAAATTTGGATATAAGTTTTAGTATAGTATTATAAATCAAATATGAGAATTTGAGTCGAATCATGTTTTTGGGAAAATGCACGAGGAGAAAGAAAAGATAATTACAGACGAGTTGTTCAAATTGTATAATTAAAAATGTGACAGAGTCTTAATGCCAAGGAAAAAGCTAGACACTATAATCAGCAGATTAAAAATTATGTTTGAACACAAAATTTAAAAAAAAGACCTGAGATGATTACATTCTTCTTTCATGGACATTGGTAGGTAAAAGTTTTCACGACATTTCTTTTGTATTATAAAATAAATCATCCAATGCAGTCCTGTTCAAAGGGCGCAGTTAAATGGCTTAGTGGATACATGTGAACTCCTTGCTTTGCTTAACCTAAGCTCCTACCAGGTCCATTTTTTTGTCCAAGGCCTTGAATTCAAACTTGGCACAGGCACCTGCATTATGTGCTGGGGGTAAACTTGTTTTGTCAAATACCCCTCCCCTATCTACAACTTTCCCCTTGGCAATTCGATGCTTGATAGAAAGAGGGTTATTGCATATATAGAGGTCTATTTTGTTACACCTTGTAATCAATTTATTTGGCAATCGTCAATGGCGGTCAGCAGGGTTTACGAGCATCGATCTGCTAGTCAAATGCGTTCTGTTAAAATATATTTTTTCACTCTTTTGGTCTTTTGGAAAATGTTGTTTGTGCTGTATTTAGACCCTTCTACAACAAAATTTGTTGCATGCACACGTATAAAAATTGAGGTTTTTTATCTAACGCAATCATAGGTTTGAATGTTGTTTTAAATTTAGACTTGTATATATATATAATGTATACAACTGTTCTAAACATCAATCTATATATATATATATATATATATATATATATATTATATATACAACTCGTCTAAACATCAACCCAACAATGTTAGATCTGTAAATTTGCCTTCGCAAATTTTTTGTTATATATATATAATTAAATTTTGGATGTAACGCGTCATCTGCTTGTCTGGAGTAGTTTAGTTTATCAGCCCATAGACATAATTTATTCATGTGACCGTGACATCATCACCGTTTTTTCGTGGTTTACTCCGGTTTAAATGGAATTAAGAATCAAATTATAAATTATAATTACGCGCGTTATTCAGTGTGCACCACATTTTTTTTATGTTATTTCTTCATAGACAGAAAAAATATTACAGTCATTCCTTAAATATATATAACTCGTCTAATCATCAGCCTAACAATGTTAGATCTGTAAATTTGCTTTCGCAATTTTTTTGTTCTTCCCTCGCGGGGTTTCGAACTCATACTACTGAGATATCGTGGCACCAAATCGCCTTGCACCATGCCCGACGAGCTAGACCACTCGACTACCTATATATAAAGGCTCTATAATAATAAAGATTTCGGTGGTCGGGTGTTACCTTTCCTCGTCAGTTGTAATCTAGCGTCGTAATAAACTACATGGTATAGAAGGCATACAGCAGTCATTTAAAAAAAATGTACATATTTTGGTTATTGTCTATTGTCTGTTTATTTTTTTAAGTTTGACATAATTTTTCAATTTAACATAAGAGTTTACACATTGTACAAGATAGTACATGCAAATATTAATGTGAAAAAAGTTTCGTATTTTTTTTATATTCTTTGAAGTATGAAAATTCGCCAATTTCCATGTGTTCATTTTTGATAATTAACATGTTCATTCAAATTATCTGTAGATAAAACTGCTTTTAAAGGTAAACATAATGATAACTTTTCTTTAAGTAACATCATAATTGAAAATAAATAACTTTCCATGTTTCAAATCATGAAAACTTTTATTCCACAGTCTCTGGAATGTCTGTTCATGAATATTTGTCCTTCCTGTTACTATTTATTTGTTTACGGAATAAAACTAGTTAATAACGGCGGTTTTTTTATGATGACGTCGTAGGCGTCGGTACAGGACGTAAAGACATGGTGAAATTTTTTGTGTGGAAAGATTTTGGTCATCAGAATCAAAAGATCGGTAAGTACTGATGTATGCGTACCTTTTTATAATGTCTTTAATGTTACCAGTTGATAGATAATTTTTAATTGCATAAGACTAATGAAACGTTTGTTACCGTAACTTAGGCATGGGCCCACAGGCACTTGTTTCTATCCATAGGAAGGTCGACTATCCTTATAAATGGATAGTCGACCTTCCTATGGATAGAAACAAGAGGTAACAGGAGGGACAAAAATGGTAACAGGATAGACATACTTTGTAGGAAAACTCAAAATTCCTCTTACATTATTGCAAATAAATTGTTATAGATATTATTACCGTACGGTATATTAATTCATAAAGTGTACATTTGTATTGAGGTATTTCTAGAACAAGTCAAGTGCTACCATGCCTGGTAACAGGATGGACAAAATTATTAATTGTACAACTATTATTTAGAATTTAGTTGCCGATATTACTGTACAGCTATTATTCAAGCGTGTCATATAGAATACGCATGGTTTCTTTTCGATACTCTTTGAATGATTAACCCTTTGCGGTTTGTACTTAAATGTTTTCTTTGGTACCTGAACGTAATTTGGTTCATTTGTTTCCTTAATCTATTATTTTGTTTTGTTTAGGTTGTAAAACTATCATTATATATTGCCAACTTTTGTACTGCTTTTTGGAGACATGATACTTTCTCGTTACAGGCAAATAGAGATACAGACCTTGTGAGATGACATCAACACTTATGACACAAAAGAACGTCTTTTATTCCAAAAAAAGGGGGTGCACAACATGTAAATGTGGGTATATTATACCTCTGGTTGTGGTTTGAACTCCCCTGCCCTATTCATAAATCCCTATTCATAAATTAATAATGTGAAAATCCCTTCTCCTTCACAGCTGCCACTATCTTACTTAAATGAGATGATACTAGGAAATAAAAAGATAAGAACACAAATGTTCGTCTACAGTAGGTGCACATCATGTACGTATGACCCATTAATTGATATAAGAATTTCTACCCATTGATATATTGCCTTCTTAAAGTTGCAGGTCACTGATGTTTTTGCCATTATTTGCCATTCCAAATATAAATACCCACACCGGCAAATCTGTGTGTATAATTCAGTTTTATTATGACACCCCCCACCCCCCTGTTTTTTTTTGGGACGCCTCCGTGCTTTTATTTGCAAAAATAATTGAAAGACAAAAGCTGCTACAACTTCCAGAATATTGACTATCATTCCGAATCCAAACAAAATCAGAAGCTCTTCGATCGTGAACTTATGGAGTTGATCCAAAAATCCCAGAATGACAAGCCTTCAGTGTTAAAATGTGCCAGAAACTAGTACATGTATATGTGTATCAGAATCATTGACAATAAAAACATGTTTTATTTGAATGTTCGTTCAGTTGTATTATATTGTTCGTTAACATGTCCTCATATGTTTAAACATATGAAATTAGTTTTACTTTTTATGCCTACATCGATCTTCAACCTTTTCTGGTGATTGGTTAGCCTCCAGTGGACACTTAACGACATATTCAGGAAGAGAATATGAAAAAAATAACAACCAACATGCTGAACTTGATCTTAAAAGCGGTAGTTCACAGAAAGGCATGTCATCTTTTGTATACTGAATTTTACGACTTGCAGCAACCAAATTTTACTTCATACTTAGCGAAAAAACAGCAATACAAATTTTTCATATGTTTTTGTTTTGTTTTGTTTGTTTTTGACCCGGACAGGGATGATACACGTATAAATGGGTCGTGTATAATGTTTAAATACTTATACCTCTTGTTTGTATCCTTAGGAAATTCAAAATCGAGTTTTTTGTTATTGATTTTTGTGACCTAAATTATGTTTTGTCTCTACCTACTGTTACCACCTTGTCCTCCCTGTTACTGCCATTGTTCATTGCTGTTACCCCAAAAAATGTTTAAAATAATTTTGACAATCAACATAACTAATCTATTGACTAAGTTTCTAGTCAGTATCATTGAAAAGGGACACAATTTTTTTTTAATAGCGTTTGAAAAATAAGAAATGTGATGATTTTTCTGAACGTACAGACTATCTGCAGATTTTTTTGGGGGTAATCTACATAAATGATAAATGTAAATGTGATTTCAAATGAACACTGCTCCGCAAGTGTGAGCCACACTTTTCATTGGATATTTTCTTTTCTCTTATCACTTTTGCTATCAGTTAAAAAAGGAACAGGATGGACAAAATTGAACACCAGCTGGCACACCATTTTACAAAAAAAATTCTCGGATGTTTTGAAATAATATTAACAAAGCAATATTCTATTGGTTTTTTAAATTAATTTGCATTTATCTTAACATTTTTTTTGAAAAGTTTAGATTCCAAATTTGTACTTTATTTTGAAATGACTGACAGATGGAATTACTACAGATCAGCTAAATTATTTACTAGTATTATATAGGATCTTTCAAATTAATGTAAGATGCAGTCACAGAAATCATTATATTATAAGTACGTCTGAACCAGTGACAACTCTACGACAGATTTTATCCATCGGAACCCCAGTGATGGTGATCCAAGGCTGAAAATACATTTTGTATATATAATTCGTCTAAATAACAGCCCAACAATGTTAGATCTTTCCGCAATTTTTTATTCTTCCCTGGCCGGGATTCGAATGCTACTGAGATATCGTGGCACCAAATTATCAAGTGCACTATTCCCGGCGCGCTATATCGCTCGACCACCTAGGCTAGACAAAAATCAAGCTTTCGATATCCGGGTGTTACCTTTCCTCGTCAGTATTAATCTAGCGTCGAAACACAGTACCTGATATATAAGGCTTGAAGATGGAAAATAACAGACCAGCAGAATTATCTATCGTAGATTACAGTCATAGCAATAATTATATTATAAGAATGTTTGAACCATTGACAACTCTACGGCATATTTTATCCATCGGATCACCAGTGATGGTGATACAAGGCTGAAAACACCTGCCATACTAGTAATTCGTCTAAATAAGAGCCAAACAATGTTAGATATGTAATTTGCCGAAGCAACTATTTGTCAGTTTTCCCTGGCCGGGATTCGAACTCATGCTACTGAGATATCGTGGCACAAAATCGTGTTATATGATGTATGAATGCAGTGCTTCGTACTTCCTTAAATTTTTCTTTGAAACAATCTTTATTCCGCCAAAAAACGCCAATATTTAGAAAAATAACCAAATTCGGAAACCGCTATCGACCCGTGTCTTATATAAATACGCATAGATCGACATTCTGCCCGCGAAATTTAAAAACTCGTTGTTTCAACACTTGCCGCGATTTCGCGGGCAATTTTTAGTGTAATGTAATTATTGAAAATCATCAATCTTCGTCTGTTTATTTATCTTGCTACATTATGCACTATAGTTTTACTCAAATCTGCGACACAAATAGACAACACACTCTCAAATAAAACACAGGATACGACAATTAACAAATGTCGTGTATCAAATATCATCTCGAGTTTTTATTTTAATAATATTTTTTATTTCAGGTTTAGTATTGTTTATATCAGGACTTGGAATAAACATTCATTCTGATCATATTTTGAGAAATCTCAGAAGACCTGGAGAAACTGGATACAAAATACCAAAAGGTACAACAAAAAACTGTTCTAAATAAAAAATTAAAATAATATAGTGTTATCTAGGGTTATCCGATTTATCGTCGGAAGGACCGGATGTCGAATACCAAAAAAACGTTAAATATAATAGAATCTTTTTCAAATTTAATAGATTTGACATTGATGTTTATATCAATTCCAAAGAAAATGTATAATTACAAACATATCCTTTTCTTTTTGTGTGTTTTTGGCTATTTTGTGTCACGGATCATGTATCTTTTGTTTTTATATTATATACATCCATTGAGTTTTGTAAGGTAGGTGATATGTTATACAAAATGCTGATTAAAAATATTGTAAATGAAAATTTAAAAAGTATAGTGAAAATAATAGGATTAACTGTTTGACTGATAGAGATCTTTGGAAGACTAAGAACTTATACTTTTATTTGGAGTGATACTGATGAATGCCAATTGTTAGCCAAAATATCCGTTTACTAGTATACGATTTCATTACATATTGTTTATCTTTTTTTGCCTTTCGTCAGTATCGTTGTATAAACTTTTCTACTATTTGTTATATACATACAATAATTTGTCTAAAGGTTTGTGCCACGGGCACTTGTCTCAGACACCCCCCCCCCCCTTAATATACCTAATATTAAGATTTATCGCTATTTTGTGCAGTTTTCCTTTGATCTTTTTTTGTGATAATTTTTCATATCATGCTACTCGCTTGAGATGGAAAATTATCGCTAGAAACTAAGGAGGCATGTGGCGTTGCTAATGAAATTGACATGAAATTGACACGTCGTCATAGGTAAAATAGCGATAAACAGATTATCATTGGTCATCTCAACTCGATTGCTGGAGAAAAATCAATCACATTGAGATGATAAACGATTATCTATAAATATAGGATTTTTTTTCTGAGACACTCACAGGTGCCTGTGGTAAATAAAATGCACGAGCAGATTGAATTTTATATTCTTTTTTTTTCAGGAGGAATGTTTGACTACATTTCTGGTGCTAATTTTTTCGGAGAGATATTAGAATGGTGGGGATTTGCCATCGCTTGTAACTCATTACCAGCTTTAGCATTTGCTATATCAACCTCCTGTAATCTCGGGCCTAGAGCTGTTCATCATCATAGGTAAACAAAATATTAACCAGTAACCACTAAAACTATCTTCATTCTAAGGGAAGGAATTACCGTAAAGCCAATTTTGTAGTCTAAAATGCAAATTTACTTAATATCATTTCCTTTTTCGTCTTCTTCTTTGGATATAATACACAAAAGACTATAACACAATAGTGGGATGTATAAATACCAAGCCATGCAACAGGATATTACCTAAACTGGATTAAAAAGGTAAGGTGGAAAATATACAAAGACAAGTGAAAACCTGAGACTTAAATAAGATGATAAACAACGTCAGTACTTAGAATTTATACGTTAAGACCATCATGTATAATTTGTGGCTAAAGTTGATACTGAATATTCATCAACAAGGTCTTGGTATCTTCCGATAACTTTATTTTTATTTTAAAGGACGAGAAGTTCTTTGGCATAACCATTGCTCATTATCTTTCTGCTTATACACTGTAGACGTTTAATAAAGTCTTAATAACAACTTACAGCTGTATAATGCTATAACATCGGATGTATATCCCATATGCAGGTGAAGTGTATATATATATCGCTGCTAAGGGAAATTAAAGTCATCTCGTTTGTCATAGGTTGTGGTACTGTAATAACTGCTTATCTCAAACTTGAGAAATAAATATATCTTTGGATATTAACCTGATTTTTTTCTGTGACAAGTGCTTTTGACCATCCACAATTAAGAACTTGCTGTCATCCGATGTTCAGTACTTCAGTTCTTTGATTTATCGTCGCTGTGACCCCCCCTCACTGCAAGTACATCAATGATTTACGTCTCCGCGGAGACGTTATTAAGAATTGAATGATGGACAGTCTGCGGGCTGAATGCTTCTCACTACCTGATTGGGAGATATTACTGAGACGTTAATAATTAAAGTTCGATGATTGGTTGGAACAATCCAAACCTAGTATCCCGTAGAGTATCGGATTTGTACTCTCTGTTTTAGCAATTAGATTTTGCCTGGTCACCAATCATGCATATAGGTACACAGGTTACTTTAATCTATAAATATTCGAATCTCCTGAAATTTTGTAAACACACACGTTTGTTTCACATTTAATCCAGTCGCTCACTGTTACGTACATTTTAAACAAGAAAAACATAAGAAAACTTGAAAATGTTTATAATATTTCATGATGAGAGGGTAAATTGTTTACAAACTATGTAAAGCATTTACAACCATGATTTTAAGGATAAGTACGATACGGACCTTATTTGACACACAACATAATCATTAAACGATATACTGCTTCATAACGTGTGTGGTGAAATTTGTCGATTGACATGCAAGGCTATTCTGAATGTGACAAAGCGAGAACACTTTCCACTTTCATCAGCTAAGAGACGGCTAGCTTTTTTCGAAAAGCTATTACTTGTTTTTAACTGCTATTGAAATGAAATTGATTAAGATCTGTATTTGATATCAAAAAAGAATTCTAGCTCTTGACTTTCACAATATGACCTATTTTATTCTCAACAATAATTTTTTTTCAGATGGTATAAAAAGAAATTTGAGGGATATCCACTTTGCAGAACAGCGATCATTCCATTTTTATTTTGATACGTTTGGAAAATCAGTGTGCAAAGTGTACTTGATGAACACCTTTATTATAATAAAAAAAAAAGCAACTTCTTAATGACAGCGTGCATGTGTGCAGGGTCATTTTTGTCTTGTAACAGTTTGTTTTAATAAGTTGTGAATTTTCCCCTAGAGAAGTATTATATATGTTACAGTGATTTTTTGTAAATCAGGGATTGTGTAAAATTACTGATATTTTAGGGATTTTGTATAATCACTGAACTGATAAGTGATTTTATAAAATCCCTTATTTTGACTAAGGATTTTACAAAAACACTTAAATAATTTTAAAGATTTTTTTTCCAGATTCCTCATCAAATTTCATGGATTTCGTAAATAAAACTTTTTGATTAAAAAAATATTTAAAAAAGTCCTACAGCAGTTATATTTACACGCATTGATTCGTGTTCTACTTGTAACAAAATGTACATTTTATTCGCCAAAATAGAGGGGTTCCGTCAATAGAGATGATAAGGCATGTACAGAAACGGTCATTGAAAATAAATGCTTCTCAATCCTTGAATCGGAAACTTGACAAGCTAAATATATGTTATGTGTTAAGTATCTGCTTGGTGGGTTTATATGGCTCATTCTTTAGTTTTCTATATAATGTCAGTTTGTGTGTTGTTGTTTCAAGTTGGTCTTTTTCTGTTTTAGTCATTGCGTTGTCAGCCGTTTATCATGCAGTTTCAACTTACGAGTTTGAATGTCCCTTTTGTATCTTTCGCCTCTCTTTAACTCGGTCTCATAGAGATTACGATAAGTGGGGCAGCCCCGTTATTCCGACGCCTCATTAGTCCGACGACCCACTTGTCCGACACCTTGATGTGATAGTCCGACGCCCCATTACTTAGTTCGACACCCCATTGGTCCGACACCCCAATAGTCCGACACGGAATAATTGAACAATATCTTAAATAAATAACTTTTATTTCAAGAAGATAATCTCATAAGTTAAAACTAATCCTACTGAGAATAATCAAAATAATAAAAATATAATTATAAAGTACTTACAATAATATAAGTTTGCTTTATGTCCAGTGGCAAATACTACATGCATGATGCATTTTCAGAACGAGAACTATTTAAAAATAAATACAATAGGTAGGTTCTGTAATAGATGCCATCTCAGATGAAAAAAGGTCAATGAAACTTGAACTGCCACTGGACCAAGAAAGTATAATAAAAAGGGACTGAAATTTGCCTTGCAGCAGGTTCAGACAAAAGACCACCGACACGCGTATACGGCTTCTCAAAGAGTTTTTGCAATGATTTTTAATATGCAGAGAGCGTCTTAGTTATTTTCATGTCGTATGTTTGGTTGTGTTGTTCAACAGTCAAACAACCAATAAGACGCAACAAGAACACAAATGAAAATGACTTTATACAGACAAAATGTTTGTTGTTTTATGAAAATGCAATTACAAATAGCAAGGCTTACTAAAAGAACTCCGCAAAATCGCGGTACGATTGGCAAGCGTTGAAACAAAGGGGCGTATGACATTGCGCCGATTTAAAAAAAATCATTCTTTCATTTGCGCTGATTTCATTTTCACATCGAGATGACCGTGAGGTCATTCCGATGTATTGATATCGCCTTAATTTTTTACAGAAGAGTGTCCACCATGCTCTTGCACTGCACTATTATTAGAATAGTAGAATAGAATTATATACAAATGGATGAAAATTATATAACCATGTAACTGTTATATTAATATAATATATAACAACAAACCAGTGTATAATCGGTGTCTTCCCGATTGTCCTACTTTTTTGAATTACAGGTAACAAAGTAATTTTGTGTGACAATCGGGAATATGTGTGTGGGACAATCGGGAATATGTGTGTGGGACAATTGGGAAGTTTATATGTGGGGCAATCGGGAATTGTTTCGATTGCAGTTAATTAATTTTTTTTATAGTGGGTAGCAGTTACTTACTGGTAACTAATCAGTGCAACTTACAAAATATGAAAAAAACATGAACAAATAATATTTACATATCTAATTTTGTAATTAGTAGGAACAGTTGCAGTATCATCAAACAACAATATAATATGAAGTCATAAAATAGCACTTATCAAGCACAACGAGATTTTACAACACTGTCCTAGGTTAGAGGGACTCGCAGTGGCGGATCCTAGAACTATTCAAAAGGGGGCCCACTAACTGACCTAAAAAGGGGGGGGGCTCCAGTTATGCTTCAGTGATTCCCTTTATAATCAACCAAATTTTTCAAACAGGCCCCCCCTCCCCCCGGCTATGCGGAGGGTTGGCGCCTTCATATAAGTTAACCCCACCACATACTGTATGCGCCTATATCAAGTCAGGAGCCTGTAATTCAGTGCTTGTCGTTTGTTGCTGTGTAACATATTTGTTTTTCTATCATTATTTTGTACATAAATTAGGTCGTTGTTTTTCCTCGTTTGAATTGAAACATTATCCATATTGGACTCTTTAATGCTGGTCATACGGTACGAGCAATGTTCAATGTTGAAGGATGTATAATCCATTGGGATGAACTTTGAGTTATTGTAGGCGTTGATTGAGTTGTGTGCATTTTCTTATATATATATATATATCTTTAACCCTGCTGACTGCCATTTGCGATTGCCAAATAAAATTGATCACAAGATGTAACAAAATGGATCTAAATATAAATTTAATACTAAACAGAAAACAATAACAATATATATATACACATATAATTATACTCACTTAATAGTTACGAAACGGCGACGTCAGTTTTAAAATATTTACCCAAAAAAAAGAATAGTAACTTTTTAAATTCGTTTAGCGGTACCAAACCTTCATCGTATCAATATTCATTTGATATATATCTCTCTCTATGTATATATCTATATATGTTATATACATGTAGCACATTATGCAGTGATGATCACATCCATTCTCTTTCGTGAACCCTTGGTAGCAGTTGCCCAAACGAATACAATTAGTTAAAACTACTTTGGTCAGTGAGTAAATTTTCTCCTGGACAGACGTGTTTAATATGATGCCTCGAAATATGGTGAAATTACTTTACATGAATTATACAAAGTACCTACTCTATCTCTACCTGATTGTGTTACATCGGTACTAGCTGTAGTGGGAATTGTGTACAACCGCCAGAAGGAATGGATAGTACACTCTAACAGTTAGATGGCGGCCATTAAGAAAAATTTCAACTAAAAGAGAGATCACAAAACAAACCACATCAACCGAATGAAGAAACCTATCCGCATCAATTAGAGCTGTACAAGATATATAAAAATTCCCCGCCTACCCTAAAGGTGCCGAGGGTCGACCACCAAGACACATATTCTTTATTGAGTTACGCTGATGTTGTAGTAAATATAATAAACCGTACGGACTTCAACAACGAGAAAACGCCATACCAAACAGTCGGTTACGAAATTCCGCCCCGATAAAATTGGGGAACAATTAAAACGAGAAAACTAACGGCCTAATTTATAATAAAATAATTTACGAAAAAAAACACGACCGATATGAGCCAACAACAACCATTGTACTTCATGCTCCAGTCTTCGGAATGACTCATAAAGAACTTCGGGACGCGGGGTTAAACATTAAATCCCCTTCTTCCAAACCGGGACAGCACACCATAAGAAAAAATATCAGTTCACAATGATAACTTACTTTGACTCGAAAACATGAATATTTAGTATGGATGTGAAACGACAGTTTTTCAACCGGAAAATGATAATAGATATTAGGAGATGTGGTATGGGTTCCAATGAGACAATTAACTCTCCATCCAAGTCACAATTTGTGAAGGTAAACCATTACAGGCCAAATAATATTTAGTTCTAAAACGTTACTTGCATTATTTTTAATACAAGTTTAATCGTTATACTAGCTTGTTGTCAGAAAAAAACTAAACGTGCAACGTGAATTTTTGTGGTGATAAAATGTTCCTTGGCTTATAATGAACCCCAACGAAAACTTGCTGGCAGTTTAAAGGATTTTGGTATTAGTATGGAGTATACACCTTGTATGTTACCAGGTCAAAAGATGCCTCTTGTCTTTGTTAGTCTTGTATGATTTTTAATTTTAGTTCATTTATATATTTCAGAGTTTAGTATGACGTCCATTATCACTCAAACTAGTAAAACAAAAAGTGAACATTTTTGTTAAGGGGCCAGCTGAAGCACGCCTCCGGGTGCGCGATTTTCTCGCTGTATTGAAGGCCCATTGGTGGCCTTCAGCTGTTATCAGCTCTTTGATCGGGTTGTAGTCTCTTTGACAGATTCCCTATTTCCATTCTAAATTTTATTTCAGAGGATTGGAGTTGCGGCTAATTGAAATCAATCTCTCCGTTAAATAGGATAGATATAAACTATGCATGGACATGGCTATTTGTACATGATTGGTAGTTTCCGGTATTTGTTGGTCCAATATCCAGTGGTAAACGTTTCATGAGTTTGCAACTACATGCGAGTACCTTTGTTTTTGAGTCATTACGTTATGCAAGACTATTTGAAAGTTTAAACACGTTAATTCGTCTTACAACAAATGGTATTTTTAACGCCCTTGACTGGCTATACAGCCCTTGCACGGTAGTTCTTTCAACATTACCACCGAGTTCTGAATATATAAAAACCCATTTGTGCACGAAAAGATAAATTGTGATTAACACAAACGAAATCAAATAGCTAGGAACTATCATGATTTGAGGACAACGGAGTTTACAACAGCCAGCATAGGTGATAGTTGATTTTGTGATTTTTTTTCGTCTTCGTATTTTGACTTCTCTCTTTTCTGTATATCTTCTTCAACAAAATAACACCGAAAAATTAATGCTTGGGTCTATTTTGTAGGAAGTTACCAATGCTGACTAATGCCCAGTAACAAATATAAGATACTAAAAGATGATGGCAACTATTCTAAACATCAAATTCTAGGAATATCTGTTTTTATTGATCTTGCAACTAAATTCTTGAAAAGAATAAATCAAACATGCATTTTTTTTTAAATAATTTTCCAACAGTTGTTTTTTCATCATTATAAACGGAGAAAGTTTTTTAATATTAAGATATTGCATTCTTGAAATGTATATGCAAGTACATATATATGTATTTTCAATAGTTAACTTTCACCTGACTTCTTCTATGATAGGTTTTATGATCTTTTATATCGAGATTGCTTTTTTGTTTACAACCCGAAAGATATATACCTTCCGCAGATATGACAAGTACGATGTTTATCCAGTCATCATTCAGTTTCTTTTGAATCTATTATAAAATGTAATATGCGCCACTGTACGTGATGTTATCATTGATTCAATTAACCTTGTGAGCTTATGCCTTCACTTGGCGTCCGTCTTCGTAAACTATTTAAAAAAAATCCGAAGTTTTGATCCATCGACAAACGTGGCCGCCATGGCTAAAAATAGAACATAGTGGTCAAATGCAGTATACCTCAGAAACAAGCATTTAGAGCAAATCCGACATGTGGTAAAAATGTTCAAAAGGTCAAGATCTACCAACCCTGAAATTTTCAGACAAACCGAACAACCAATTGTTCGGTTGCTGCCACTTTATTGGTTATTTTAAGGTTATTATCTTGAATATTATTGAAGATAAAGCCTCAAGGAGTTATCGCCCTTTAAGGACAATTTTACGCAAGTTGTTTATGTTTTTTAACTTTAAAAATCTTCTCAAATCAATCTAGTATTAATTTTGTATTTTATTTCCATGTACGTCAAGAAACATAAACACTATGGCTAAAATGGAACATATGGGTAAAATGCATTTATTTGCTTTTGAAGAAAATATGATAGATACAATGAACATTTAAATGACCTTTTTAAGCCACTCATTAATATATGTTGAAAAGTAAAAATAATCATTGATGAAAGATTTAAGCCAAAAAATCACAGGCTCTTGAGAGCCTCTTTTTTTTTTTTAAGTTTTCGATCTATAAGTTCATGAATTGAAATAGTAATGTTTAGAAACAAAAGTCCAGCTTTATGGTAAAATAACACTTTAAATTTCACCGTTTTGACTGTACCCGAGACCTAATCACATGAACATTATTCTTTATGATGAAACACTGTATTGCTGATGATTTTTTTTAGGTCGAATGTGTTCCCATATAGAACAGATGTCAGACCAGTTGGGTGTCAGACTAAACGGGTGTCGGACAAGTGGGGTGTCGGAATATTGGGGCCGGACCCATTGGGACTTTGAAAAATTAGCGGAAATGCAATACGCCCAAAAAAATAGGGGTCGCCCCAATATTTCGACACCCATTCTCTCAAAATCTTTGATTTAAAAAATAAATCAATTATCACTATTTGCTGTCAGATTTTCACAATAATCAAAGAGTACTTTTTTTTCAAATGGTATAACACTGCATAATAGAGAGTCAGCAAATACCTAAGGAATTGTATTCAAACTGATTGGTTAGTAACAAACCAACAACAACTTTGCAAAAAACAACAAGAGGCTCTCAAGAGCCTGAATCGCTCACCTTAATTCTTTTGGTTAAATCTCTCATCAATGATTATTTTGGCTTTTCAATTTATTTAAATGTTTTTTGGATCGTCCTATTTTCTTCAAAAGCCAAAAAAAATAATCATTTTCTCCTATGTTCTATTTTAGCCATAGGAGCTATGTTTCTTGACATACAAGGAAATAAAATATAAAATTTATACTAGATACTCTGAAACTCATTTAGCCTAAGTTTGGCTGAAATTGATAAAGCAGTTTCAAAGGAGAAGATTTTTTAAAGTAAGTCAACATGATGAACAAATTGTGAAAAAAGTCTTTAAAGGGCAATAACTCCTTAAGGGGTCAATTGACAATTTTGGTCAAATTGACTTAATTGAAGATCTTACTTTGTTGAACATTATTGCTGTTTACAGTTTATTTCTATCTATAATTATATTCAAGATAATAAACAAAAACAGCAAAATTTCCTTAAAATTATCAATTCAGGGGCAGCAACCCAACAACAGGTTGTCTGATTCATCTGAAAGTTTCAGGGCAGATATAAATTGACCTGATAAACAATATTACCCACGTCAGATTTGCTCTAAATGCTTTGGTTTTTGAGTTATAAGCCAAAAACTGCATTTGACCCCTATGTTCTATTTTTAGCAATGGCGACCATGTTTGTTGATAGGTCATAACTTCGGATACAATTTACAAACTAAATACCCTAAGGAACATTCAAATTAAAGTTTGGAAGTATTTGGCCCAGTAGTTTCAGAGGAGAAGATTTTTGTAAAAGATTACTAAGATTTACGAAAAATGGTTAAAAATTGACTATAAAGGGCAATAACTCCTAAAGGGGTCAACTGACCATTTCCGTCATGTTGACTTATTTGTAAATCTTACTTTGCTGAACATTATTGCTGTTTACAGTTTATCTCTATCTATAATAATATTCAAGATAATAACCAAAAACAGCAAAATTTCCTTAAAATTACCAATTCAGGGGCAGCAACCCAACAACGGGTTGTCTGATTCATCTGAAAATTTCAGGGCAAATAGATCTTGACCTGATAAACAATATTACCCAACGTCAGATTTGCTCTAAATGCTTTGGTTTTTGAATTATAAGCCAAAAACTGCATTTGACCCCTATGTTCTATTTTTAGCAATGGCGACCATGTTTGTTGATAGATCAAAACTTCGGATACAATTTATAAATTAGATACCCTAAGGAACATTCAGTTAAAGTTTGAAAGTATTTGGCCCAGTAGTTTCAGAGGAGAAGATTCTTGAAATAGTTTACGACGACAGACGACGGACGACGACGGACGCCAAGTGATGGCATAAGCTCACTTGTCCCTTCGGGACAGGTGAGCTAAAAAAGGACAAACAGTTTCCAAAAATACAATATAAAAATAAAATGCTTCGCTGAGCCTGATATGACCGCAGTGGTCGAACCCCGAACAGTTGGGGCAAATGTGGACACAATATTCAAGCTTGATATTATTTGAATTTGGATTGGTTCATTCCCTCTTTTCCCACTTTTTATAAATCTGGTAAGAAAAGGTAAAATTTCATGTGGGAATAGAAGGAAAACTTGTGCAAACAAAGGATTATACTGTACAAACATTTTTTAATCAACTGTTAATTGACCAGGTTTTTTTTATTAGAACAGGTAATAAGTCATTTTTGCATCTGTTTAAATTCTGGTGGTTTTTTTTTAAACAAGATAAATAATGAAGTAAAGTTAACAGTTTTCACCCATTATTTTATATCTTTGATTATTGGTCTAAGTAATCATATTTTAAAGTATACTTTTATTCCACATCTTAAGCCAACAGGAATCACCAAAAGCATGAAATTATCGTTTATATAAAGTTACTTTGGAGTTTGAGAAATATTTATTTTGGATGACCGGCAGATATCCTTATTTCTTAAATTTGGAACTTTGAACATGAAATCTCCAATAGAAACTGGAAGATGGCAAAACATAGAAAGAGAAAACAGAAAATGTGGATTGTGTAATTCAGATGCCATTGGTGATGAATACCATTACATTTTTAATTGTTCAGCTTTCGATAATTGTAGAAAACAATGTATTGCATTTTACAATTATTATTATAGAAATAGAACAAACACATTGAAGTTTTATGACTTAATGATCATGAATTCCCCAAAATGTACAGAACTGAACGAACTTTGTAAACTTATTAAGGAGATCAATAACAAATTGAACTTTTCTGGGTGAACAATTGTGAATGCCTCTATCTACTTTCATACATTATTTATTTATGTAATTGTATTGAAATATGTATAATTATCTCTATACCTTTCTGTAATTTGGTTTGTGAGAATAAAGATATATATATACATATAAGATTATACTTGGTTATAATATTATTCATATCATGATTTATTAGTAAAGCAGACAATTTTTTAAAGTTACAAATTCAAAGATTTAAAAATAAATCTGACTCCAATCTATCATAATTTTTCTTCATTTTTAAGTACAAATTCAAAAGTTTAAAAATAAATCTAACTCCAATCTATTTTTCATAATTTTTCTCTATTTTTAAGTATCAATTTGATGAAAAAAGAAACATTTTACAAATAAACAAGGTATTATACCTAAACAGTGTACCAAATATGTTATGCTTTAAAAAAAAATACAGGTAAATCTTAGGTGAAATTCTAATTAACCCTGATTGTTATAAAAACAAATTATTTATCAAAACATCTATTGTTATTTGCAAGTGGGAATAGAAGGAATAGTATTTTTAAAAAGTGGGAATAGGAGGAAGACACCTTTGGATTGTGATCAAATTTTTGTCATAATATCGATTTCTGACACAAAATAAATGTGGTCAAAGATTTTTACAAATTTAATGTGCAATACTGTGTTATTGAAGATTTCTTCTTGAAACTTTTCAAAAATTTGAAATTTGAAAAAGGTTGGAAAAAAATATATGTACCGTTTAAAACGTAAAAAACTTTTTGAATCCCCCTTGGAGCCTTAACCATCAAACTAAATCCCAGTCTTCCCTTCGTAGTATGGAACCTAGTAGTACAATTTTAGAGAGATCCATACACTTCCACATACGTTGTTGTCTGGAAACTTTAAAAATGTTTCTTTTGGCTGTTTTTTTTTGCACTTAATTTCCTACATGTTAGAAAATTATAACAAATCCATTAGACAGGTAACTCTAATGCAAAAAAATGTAAACCCATTAAAATACATCATAAAAGTATGAAATAGTAAATGACATCATAATCATGACTAAAATTAGAAAACCTTGATCAGCAAAATTTAATAGTAATATCCAAAAAAAACTTTTCCTTCATCAAACCAAACCCAAGTACACTAAAATTAGAAAACCTTGATCAGCAAAATTTAATAGTAAGTATGTAATATCTAAAATAAATTAATTTAACACAAGTTCTAAAAATAAATTGACATTCTCAAAAGAATACAACATTTCTTAGTAACAAAACCATTGAGAACTTAGAATTGGTTATAGGATTTGAATTTATGCTCACTGTTTTGCTTTAGAGCAATTCACTTTGCTGTTGCCAATTGACACCCCCCTAAAAAAACAAATAACAAATTCTACCCACCCCTTTTTCCAAACAATCCCACCCCCCAAAAAAAAATACCACCACCCTTTTTTTTTTTTTTTTTTTTTTAAATATTTTGACCCCCCACCCTTGTTCCAAACAACTCAAACAAAAAAATAAAATTTACACCCCTTTTTTTATACAAAATATTTTTATTCCCCTCCCACATTCCCCCCCCCCCCCTACCCTTTTTCCAAACAAAAAATTCTTTCCCACAAGTTTGGTCATAATCTCAATTCAAATTTTCATTCAAATTTGTAACCATAATTACCCATTTAAATAAGCCTAAAAATAGAAAATAACATATAAAACCATGGGTTATTTTGGTTCTTTGTGATCGGCTCATTTTCGCTATTGTGGTCCGTTTTTCTAGAATTTTTTTTTAAATTTTCGTGATCCGTGATCATTGAAATTTATTTTCTGTGAATCGTGATTGACAAAAAAAATCAACTCGTGAATCGTGATGAGACCCCATCATAAATTTAATAGTTACAAAATTTCTTTGCAATGTAAAAGGTAATCAAGCATATTATATTTGGATTTACCTCCCTTACACTGCTTTTAAATTGTCTCAATTGTCCTTTAACTGGAAAAACCCTTGTTTTTTTCTATTTTTTTGCCCCTACTTCCTAATTGGTTTGAACCATAACACCCCCTTCCTATAGTGGTTATAAACCTTGACAGGAGTATATCTGATGTAGTATAGGCAACAGGATATGACAACACTACCAAACCCATAACCTTGACAGGTGTATATCTGATGTAGTATAGGCAACAGGATATGACAACACTTCCAAACCCATAACCTTGACAGGAGTATTTCTGATGTAGTATAGGCAACAGGATATGACAACACTACCAAACCCATAACCTTGACAGGAGTATATCTGATGTAGTATAGGCAACAGGATATGACAACACTACCAAACCCATAACCTTGACAGGAGTATATCTGATGTAGTATTGTGGCATGATATGATAACACTACCAAACCCATAACCTTGACAGGAGTATTTCTGATGTAGTATAGGCAACAGGATATGACAACACTACCGAACCCATAACCTTGACAAGAGTATATCTGATGTAGTATAGGCAACAGGATATGACAACACTATCAAACCAATAACATTGACAGGAGTATATCTGCTGTAGTATAGGCAACAGAATATGACAACACTACCAAACCAATAACCTTGACAGGAGTATATCTGATGTAGTATTGTGGCATGATATGACAACACTACCAAACCCATAATCTTGACAGGAGTATATCTGATGTAATATTGTGGCATTATATGACAACACTACCAAACCCATAACCTTGACAGGAGTATATCTGATGTAGTATAGGCAACAGGGTATGACAACACTACCAAACCCATAACATTGACAGAAGTATATATGATGTAGTATATGCAACAGGATATGACAACACTACCAAACCCGTAACCTTGACAAGAGTATATCTGATGTAGTATAGGCAACAGGGTATGACAACACTATCAAACCCATAACCTTGACAGGAGTATTTCTGATGTAGTATAGGCAACAGGATATGACAACACTACCAAACCCATAACCTTGACAGGAGTATATCTGATGTAGTATAGGCAACAGGATATGAAAACACTACCAAACCCATAACATTGACAGGAGTATATCTGATGTAGTATAGGCAACAGGATATGACAACACTTCCAAATCCATAACCTTGACAAGAGTATATCTGATGTAGTATAGGCAACAGGATACGACAACACTATCAAACCAATAACCTTGACAGGAGTATATATGATGTAGTATAGGCAACAGGATATGACAACACTACCAAACCCATAACCTTAACAGGAGTATATTTGATGTAGTATAGGCAACAGGATATGACAACACTACCAAACCCATAACCTTGACAGGAGTATATTTGATGTAGTATTATGGCATGATATGACAACACTACCAAACCCATAATCTTGACAGGAGTATATCTGATGTAATATTGTGGCATTATATGACAACACTACAAAACCCATAACCTTGACAGGAGTATATATGATGTAGTATAGGCAACAGGATATAACAACACTACCAAACCAATAACCTTGACAGGAGTATATCTGATGTAGTATAGGCAACAGGATATAACAACACTACCAAACCCATAACCTTGACAGGAGTATATATGATGTAGTATAGGCAACAGGATATAACAACACTTCCAAACCCATAACCTTGACAGGAGTATATCTGTGGTAGTATAGGCAACAGGATATAACAACACTACCAAACCCATAACCTTGACAGGAGTATATATGATGTAGTATAGGCAACAGGATATAACAACACTACCAAACCCATAATCTTGACAGGAGTATATCTGATGTAGTATAGGCAACAGGATATGACGACACTACCAGACCCATAACCTTGACAGGAGTATATCTGATGTAGTATAGGCAACAGGATATGACAACACTACCAGACCCATAATCTTGACAGGAGTATATCTGATGTAGTATAGGCAACAGGATATAACAACACTACCAAACCCATAACCTTGACAGGAGTATATTTGATGTAGTATAGGCAACAGGATATGACAACACTACCAAACCCATCACCTTGACAGGAGTATATCTGATGTAGTATTGTGGCATGATATGACAACACTAACAAACCCATAATCTAGACAGGAGTATATCTGATGTAGTATAGGCACGTGATATGACAACACTACCAAACCCATAACCTTGACTGGAGTATATCTGATGTAGTATAGGCAACAGGATATGACAACACTACCCATAACCTTGACAGGAGTATATCTGATGTAGTATAGGCAACAGGATATGACAACACTACCAAACCCATCACATTGACAGGAGTATATCTGATGTAGTATAAGCAACAGAATATGACAACACTACCAAACCCATCACATTGACAGGAGTATATCTGATGTAGTATAGGCACGCGATATGACAACACTACCAAACCCATAACCTTGACAGAAGTATATCTGATGTAGTATAGGCAACAGGATATGACAACACTACCAAACCCATAATCTAGACAGAAGTATATCTGATGTAGTATAGGCACGTGATATGACAACACTACCAAACCTATAACCTTGACAGGAGTATATCTGTGGTAGTATAGGCAACCGAATTTGACAACACTACCAAACCCATAACATTGACAGGAGTATATCTGATGTAGTATAGGCAACAGGATATGACAACACTACCAAACCCATAACCTTGACAGGAGTATATCTGATGTAGTATAGGCAACAGGATATGAAAACCAAACCCATAACCTTGACAGGAGTATATCTGATGTAGTATTGTGGCATTATACGACAACACTAACAAACATATAATCTAGACAGGAGTATATCTGATGTAGTATAGGCAACAGGATATGACAACACTACCAAACCCATAACCTTGACAGGAGTATATCTGATGTAGTATAGGCAACAGGATATGACAACACTACCAAATCCATAACCTTGACAAGAGTATATCTGATGTAGTATAGGCAACAGGATATGACAACACTATCAAACCAATAACCTTGACAGGAGTATATATGATGTAGTATAGGCAACAGGACATGACAACACTACCAAACCCATAACCTTAACAGGAGTATATCTGATGTAGTATAGGCAACAGGATATGACAACACTACCAAACCCATAACCTTGACAGGAGTATATCTGATGTAGTATTGTGGAATGATATGACAACACTACCAAACCCATAATCTTGACAGGAGTATATCTGTGGTAGTATAGGCAACAGGATTTGACAACACTACCAAACCCATAACATTGACAGAAGTATATCTTATGTAGTATAGGCAACAGGATATAACAACACTACCAAACCAATAACCTTGACAGGAGTATATATGATGTAGTATAGGCAACAGGACATGACAACACTACCAAACCCATAACCTTAACAGGAGTATATCTGATGTAGTATAGGCAACAGGATATGACAACACTACCAAACCCATAACCTTGACAGGAGTATATCTGATGTAGTATTGTGGAATGATATGACAACACTACAAAACTCATAACCTTGACAGGAGTATATCTGATGTAGTATAGGCAACAGGATATGACAACACTACCAGACCCATAACCTTGACAGGAGTATTTCTGATGAAGTATAGGCAACAGGATATGACAACACTACCAGACCCATAACCTTGACAGGATTATATCTGATGAAGTATAGGCAACAGGATATGACAACACTACCAAACCCATAACCTTGACAGGAGTATATCTGATGTTGTATTGTGGCACCAAGTTACAACCAGATGCTCCGCAGGGCACAGCTTTATACGACCGCAGAGGTTGAACCCTGAACAGTTGGGGCAAGTATGGACACAACATTCAAGCTGGATTCAGCTCTAAATTTGGATTGTGATTAAATAGTTGACACAGCATAGGTTTCTGACACAGAATGAATGTGGTCTAATGAACTTAAAAAAAAAAATTTGCCTTTGAGCAATTCACTATGCTGTTGAATATTAATCCTCTCAAAAAAATGTTTGAAGAAATCTTCTTTTTATTTATGAAATCTGAAATGAAAAAAATTGACCCCCCCCCCAATTTTTTTTTCACATCCCCCTTTCCCTTATTTCAAAACTGATCTCAATTCAAATTTCTAATGAAGTTTGCAACAATAACTAGTCATTTAAATACATCATAAAATATTAAAATGTAAAAAAAGTGCTTGTTATCACTGAATGGTAAAGATTGTTTTAATCTATCAGTTGGTAGTAAAAGTGAATATACATTGTATATTGTATAAAACAAGGATTTAAGTTGATTCAACTACTTTTATGGACAAAGAAAGATAACTCCAATTGAAATCCAATTGGAATTTCTTGCTATTGCACAATATTGTGCAATTAGATATTTCTTGCTATTGTGCAATACTGTGCAATTGAAAATATTTGCTATTGCACAATACTGTGCAATTGAAGATTTCTTGCTATTGCACAATACTGTGCAATTGAAGATTTCTTGCTATTGCTGAATACTGTGCAATTGAAAATTTCTTGCTATTGCACAATACTTAATATAATAATTTTGGATCCTGATTTGGACCAATTTGAAAACTGGGCCCATAATCAAAAATCTAAGTACATGTTTAGATTCAGCATATGAAAGAGGCCCAAGAATTCAATTTTTGTTAAAATCAAACTTAGTTTAATTTGGACCCTTTGGACTTTAATGTAGACCAATTTTAAAACGAGACCAAAAATTAAGAATCTACATATACACAGTTAGATTTGGCATATCAAAGAACCCCAATTATTCAATTTTTGATGAAATCAAACAAAGTTTAATGTTGGACCCTGATTTGGACCAACTTGAAAACTGGGCCAATAATAAAAAAATCTAAGTACATTTTTAGATTCAGCATATCAAAGAACCCCAAGGATTCAATTTTTGTTAAAATCAAACTAAGTTTAATTTTGGACCCTTCAGACCTTAATGTAGACCAATTTTAAAACGGGACCAAAAATTAAGAATCTACATACACAGTTAGATTCGGCATATCAAAGAACCCCAATTATTCAATTTTTGATGAAATCAAACAAAGTTTAATTTTGGACCCTTTGGGCCCTATATTCCTAAACTGTTGGGACCAAAACTCCCAAAATCAATACCAACCTTCCTTTTATGGTCATAAACCTTGTGTTTAAATTTCATAGATTTCTATTTACTTACAAAATGTATACTAAAGTAATGGTGCGAAAACCAAGAAAAATGCTTATTTGGGTCCCTTTTTGGCCCCTAATTCCTAAACTGGTGGGACCTAAACTCCCAAAATCAATACCAACCTTCCTTTTGTGGTCATAAACCTTGTGTTTAAATTTCATTGATTTCTATTTACTTAAACTAAAGTTATTGTGCGAAAACCAAGAATAATGTTAATTTGGGCCCTTTTTTGGCCCCTAATTCCTAAACTGTTGGAACCAAAACTCCCAAAATCAATCCCAACCTTTCTTTTGTGGTCATAAACCTTGTGTCAAAATTTCATAGATTTCTATTAACTTAAACTAAAGTTATAGTGCGAAAACCAAGAAAATGCTTATTTGGGCCCTTTTTGGCCCCTAATTCCTAAAATGTTGAGACCAAAACTCCGAAAATCAATCCCAACCTTTCTTTTGTGGTCATAAACCTTGTGTTAAAATTTCATAGATTTCCATTCACTTTTACTAAAGTTAGAGTGCGAAAACTAAAAGTATTCGGACGCCAACGACGACGACGACGACGACGCCAACGTGATAGCAATATACGACGAAAATTTTTTCAAATTTTGCGGTCGTATAAAAACAGAATTTTCCACATTTGAATTAATTCTTTCTGGCAAAGGAACACAAATATATTACATATACTTCATGGCAATAAGTCCAGAGACAGCTTTCATATTTTTATTCCAATATATAATTTAACTACAAATGTTATTAAATTAATCATCACAACTAAGAACTGTCTGTTCTTCCACTTTAAAATGGTATTTTAAGATACAGAACTGCAAATAACACCAAATGCCAAAAAAAAATAAAAAAAGTCATATTATTGCCATCTTTGTAACAGGTTATAAATACATTATCAATAATTACCCACTGTTTCAAATAATACAATTTATATCATATCCCTCAGTCACATGATTTTGATAAAAAACAAATGAAAATTTAATGATGCATTTACCAATATAAGTTATGACTGATCTCAATTTAAAATAATAAAAGATAAAAAAGACTTGCCTTCCCATTAAGAATTATCTAAATAAAGATTACTTTAGATCATAATCATCCTTGCATATCTGTTACTGTGGATTCATTAATATTTGTTGGATACTAATTTCGTGAAATTCGTGGGTACAGGGGAACCACAAATTTAAATGTTCAACGAATTACAAATATTCTAAAGGAATGAATGCAGACTTTACCAAAATCACGAAATTAAATATCCACGAATATGCCTCATTTTTCCTAAATTTTCCTCAATCCACGAAAATTGGTACCCACGAAAATAAATCAATCAACAGTAACTGGCAAAGCCTCATTTTAAATATCTGACAAACTTTTGTCTATCCTTGTATCATTCTAGTTTTTCCCTGTTTTTCCAGATAACGGCATTGCATTGCTGTTGTCCCTTTTTTAGATGTACTAAGTAGGTATTTTTCTTCCTTTTGTAGTTTTTAACACAATCCTTTAAAAGAAAAAAAATACTGTCATGCCAGCAATAATATACTATCAGTAAAATCTGATTGATTGGATTAAGGCAAAGTTTTCTATTTTTAATAGCTGACCATGCTGACTATCAAATCCAAAATCTTCATAGTTCATACTTATAAATAAATATAATTCTTGTTTCATTTTGAGAAAAATTGTCTGCATACATATTTTACTGTAAAATTTTCACAACATATATTGTCTCTACATTTGCTGTGTAGAGTTTCCATTCCAAGTTGCATTTTCATCATCATCATCATCTATCATATCTGTTAATCGTCGTACATTTCCATCTGTCCTTAATGGTCTTCTTTGGTAAGCACTGAAATTAGATCAATAAAGTGAAGTTAAAAATTGCAGAGATGACAGACACTAATTACAAAAATGGATTACAAGGTTAACATAGTGCATAAGTGGTTGTTTTGGAATCATAAGGTGATGGCTTTTTATAAACAGAGGTCAAGGTCAAATATAGCATGTAAGACCTCATACAAAATAATTTCAATAATTTCTGAGAACCATAACCATCTTGTTCAAGTGCTATTTTGATATATTGCAGGTTTCAAAGACAGTGGAGCAGAATTGAGGGACAGAGCCAAGCACTATATATATACAAAAGAAGATGTGCCAATATCAAATACAACTGCGTTGACTTCCAATGAATTGGTATTTACCACACACATTTTATTGTGTAAACAAAGCTTTTAATACAGAAGACCATAACTGGGGTAGTGGGACCAACCTGATTGGATGAAAAAAAAGAGAATCTACCATTTGCACTTCTGATTGGTCCTATAGGTTACAATTGAGCAATTATTTACAATGAATTTTTGATAGGGTACCTTGTCTGTTGCATACCAAATAAAGCCAGTTCTAAAAGAAGGTATAATGTCTATAATACAAATTTATATGGTAAAAAAATCAATTGCTTTGCTGAGCACAGCTCAGACGGCCGCAAAGATCCACCCTTGAACAGTTTGGGCAAAAATGGACACAATATTTGCACTTGATACAGGTCTGAATTTGAATTGTAATCAAATATTTGACACACAATAGGTTTCAGACACAGAATAAATGTAGTCAAAAAACTAAGAAGAGGTTATATGATTTGAATTGATATATTTTTTGCTTTTGTCCAATGCACTATGCTGTTGCCAATTGAACCCCTCCCCCCACAAAAACTAGAGGCTCTCAAGAGCCTGTATCGCTCACCTGACTCTACTTGGGTTTTTGAAATCATATAAAAAAAGATAAAATTTGGCTACAAAGTTACAAAACTTGGTCATCACTTCATAAGGAACATTCATGCTATGTTGGGTTTCATTCCATTCAGTGGTGCTCTAAAAGAAGACTTTTGTATGCATTTCACATAGGGTCCTATGTTAAACTAAATCCCCCGCTGGCGGCCATTTTGGATGATGGATCGGCTACAAAGTAACAACACTTGGTCAGCATCTCATAAGAAACATTTATGCTATGTTTGATTTCATTCCATTCAGTGGTTCTCCTCAAGAAGAAATTTGAATGAATTTTCCATAGGGTCCTGTTAAACTAAGTCTTCACTGGTGGCCATCTTGGATGTTTGATCAGCGACAAAGTAACAAAACACTTGGTCAGCATCTCATAAGAAACATTCATACTATGTTTGGTTTCATTCCATTTAGTGGTTCTCTAAAAGAAGACATTTGTATGCATTTCCCTAAGGGTCCTATGTTAAACTAAGTCCCCTGCTGGTGGCCATCTTGGATGATGGATCGGCTACAAAGTAACAACATTTGGTCAGCACCTCATAAGGAACATTCATGCCATGTTTAGTTTCATTCTATTCAACAGTTCTCTAAAAGAAGTCATTTGTATGCATTTCCCAAAGGGGCCTATGTTAAACTAAGTCCCCTGCTGGCGGCCATCTTGGATGATGGATTGGCTACAAATTACAACACTTGGTCAGCACCTCATAAGGCACATTCATGCCATGTTTGGTTTAATTCTATTTAACAGTTCTCTAAAAGAAGTCATTTGTATGCATTTCCCATAAGGTCCTATGTTAAACTAAGTTCCACGCTGGCGGCCATCTTGGATGATGGATCATCTACAAAGTGACAACACTTTGTCAGCACCTCATAAGGAACATTCATGCTATGTTTGGTTACATTCCATTCCGTAGTTCTCTAATAGAACACATTTGTATGTATTTCCCTTAGGGTTCTATGTTAAAGAACGTCCCCTGCTGGCGGCCATCTTGGATGATGGATCAGCTACAAAGTAACAACACTTGGTCAACACCTCATAAGGAATATTAATGCCATGTTTGGTTTCATTCCATTCAGTGATTCTCTAAAAGAAGTTATTTGTATGCATTTCCCATTGGGTTCTATGTTAAACCAAGTCCCCCCCTGGCAGCCGCCTTGGATGATGGATCGGCTACAAAGTAACAACATTTGGTCAGCACCCCACAATGAACACTCATGCCATGTTTGGTTTCATTCCATTTAAAGGTTCTCTAAAAGAAGTCATTTGTATGCATTTCCCATAGGGTCCTATGTTAAACTAAATCCCCCACTGGCAGCCATCTTGGATGATGGATCAGCTACAAAGTAACAACACTTGGTCAACACCTCATAAGGAATATTAATGCCATGTTTGGTTTCTTTCCATTCAGTGGTCCTATAAAAGAAATCATTTGTATGCATTTCTCATAGGGTCCTATGTTAAACTAAGTCCCCCGCTTGCGGCTGTCTTGGATGATGGATTGGCTACAAAGTAACAACACTTGGTCAGCACCTCATAAGGAATATTCTTGCCATGTTTGGTTTCATTCCATTCAGTGATTCTCTAAAAGAAGTCATTTGTATGCATTTCCCATAGGGTCCTATGTTAAACTAAGTCCCCTGCTGGTGGCCATCTTGGATGATGGATTGGCTACAAAGTAACAACACTTGATTAGCACCTCATGAGGAACATTCATGCCATGTTTGGTTTCATTCTATTCAACAGTTCTCTAAAAGAAGTCATTTGTATGCATTTCACATCGGGTCCTATGTTAAACTAAGTCCCCTGTTGGTGGCTATCTTGGATGATGGATCGGCTACAAAGTAACAACATTTGGTCAGCACCCCACAAGGAACACTCATGCCATGTTTGGTTTCATTCTATTCAACTGTTCTCTAAAAGAAGTCATTTGTATCATTTCCCAAAGGGACGATGTTAAAGTAAGTCCCCTGCTGGCGGCCATCTTGGATGATGGATTGGCTACAAATTACAACACTTGGTCAGCACCTCATAAGGAACATTCATGCCATGTTTGGTTTAATTCTATTTAACAGTTCTTTTAAAGAAGTCATTTGTATGCATTTCCCATAAGGTCCTATGTTAAGCTAAGTTCCACGCTGGTGGTCATCTTGGATGATAGTTCGGCTACAAAGTGACAACACTTTGTCAGCACCTCATAAGGAACATTCATGCTATGTTTGGTAACATTCCATTCCGTAGTTCTCTAATAGAAAACATTTGTATGTATTTCCCTTAGGGTCCTATGTTAAAGAACGTCCCCTGCTGGCGGCCATCTTGGATGATTGATCAGCTACAAAGTAACAACACTTGGTCAACACCTCATAAGAAATATTAATGCCATGTTTGGTTTCTTTCCATTCAGTGGTCCTCTAAAAGAAATCATTTATATGCATTTCTCATAGGGTCCTATGTTAAACTAAGTCCCCCGCTGGCGGCTGTCTTTGATGATGGATTTGCTACAAAGTAACAACACTTGGTCAGCACCTCATAAGAAATATTCATGCCATGTTTGGTTTCATTCTATTCAGTGATTCTCTAAAAGAAGTTATTTGTATGCATTTCCCATTGGGTCCTATGTTAAACTAAGTCCCCCCCTGGCAGCCGTCTTGGATGATGGATCGGCTACAAAGTAACAACATTTGGTCAGCACCCCACAAGGAACACTCATGCCATGTTTGGTTTCATTCCATTTAACGGTTCTCTAAAAGAAGTCATTTGTATGCATTTCCCATAGGGTCCTATGTTAAACTAAGTCCCCTGCTGGCGGCCATCTTGGATGATGGATAGGCTACAAAGTAACAACACTTGGTCAGCACCTCATAAGGAACATTCAAGCTATGTTTAGTTTCATTCCATTTAGTGGTTCTCTAAAAGAAGACATTTGTATGCATTTCCCTAAGGGTCCTATGTTAAACTAAGTCCCCGCTGGCGGCCATCTTGGATGATGGATTGGCTACAAAGTAACAACATTTGGTCAGCACCTCATAAGGAACATTCATGCCATATTTGGTTTCATTCCATTCAGTGGTTCGCTAGAAGAAGTTCAAAATGTAAAATGTTAACTATGACGATGACGGACGCCAAGTGATGAGAAAAGCTCACTTGGCCCTTCAGGCAAGGTGAGCTAAACTAGAGGCTCTCAAGAGCCTGTATCGCTCACCTTACTCTACTTGGGTTTTTGAAATCATATAAAAAAAGATAAAATTTGGCTACAAAGTTACAAAACTGGGTCATCACTTCAGAAGGAACATTCATGCTATGTTGGGTTTCATTCCATTCAGTGGTGCTCTAAAAGAAGACTTGTATGCATTTCACATAGGGTCCTATGTTAAACTAAATCCCCCGCTGGTGGCCATCTTGGACGATGGATTGGCTACAAAGTAACAACACTTGGTCAGCATCTCATAAGAAACATTTATGCTGTTTGATTTCATTCCATTCAGTGGTTCTCCTCAAGAAGACATTTGAATGAATTTTCCATAGGGTCCTGTTAAACTAAGTCCTCACTGGCGGCCATCTTGGATGTTTGATCAGCGACAAAGTAACAAAACACTTGGTCAGCATCTCATTAGGAACATTCATGCTATTTTTTGTTTTTTTCCATTCAGTGGTTCACTAAAAGAAGTCATTTGTATGTATTTCCCTAAGGGTCCTATGTTAAACTAAGTCCCCTGCTGGCGACCATCTTGGATGATGGATCGGCTACAAAGCAACAACACTTTGTCAGCACCTCATAAGGAACATTCATGCCATGTTTGGTTTCATTCTATTCAACAGTTCTCTAAAAGAAGACATTTGTATGCATTTCCCTTAGGGTCCTATGTTAAACTAAGTCCCCCGCTGGTGGCCATCTTGGATGATGGATCGGCTACAAAGTAACAACACTTGATATGCACCTCATGAGGAACATTCATGCCATGTTTGGTTTCATTCTATTCATCAGTTCTCTAAAAGAAATCATTTGTATGCATTTCTCATAGTGTCCTATGTTAAACTAAGTCCCCCGCTGGCGGCTGTCTTGGATGATGGATTTGCTACAAAGTAACAACACTTGGTCAGCACCTCATAAGGAATATTCATGCCATGTTTGGTTTCATTCCATTCAGTGATTCTCTAAAAGAAGTTATTTGTATGCATTTCCCATTGGGTCCTATGTTAAACTAAGTCCCCCCCCTGGCAGCCGTCTTGGATGATGGATCGGCTATAAAGTAACAACATTTGGTCAGCACCCCACAAGGAACATTCATGCCATGTTTGGTTTCATTCCATTTAACGGTTCTCTAAAAGAAGTCATTTGTATGCATTTCCCATAGGGTCCTATGTTAAACTAAGTCCCCTGCTGGCAGCCATCTTGGATGATGGATCGGCTACAAAGTAACAACACTTGGTCAGCACCTCATAAGGAACATTCATGCTATGTTTGGTTTCATTCCATTTAGTGGTTCTCTAAAAGAAGACATTTGTATGCATTTCCCTTAGGGTCTATGTTAAACTAAGTCCCCCGCTGTCGGCCATCTTGGATGATGGATCGGCTACAAAGTAACAATATTTGGTCAGCACCTCATAAGGAACATTCATGCCATGTTTGGTTTCATTCTATTCAACAATTCTCTAAAAGAAGTCATTTGTATGCATTTCCCACAGGTGTCCTATGTTAAACTAAGTCCCCTGCTGGTGGCCATCTTGGATGATGGATTGGCTACAAATTACAACACTTGGTCAGCACCTCATAAGGAACATTCATGCCATGTTTGGTTTAATTCTATTTAACAGTTCTCTAAAAGAAGTCATTTGTATGCATTTCCCATAAGGTCCTATGTTAAACTAAGTTCCACGCTGGCGGCCATCTTGGATGATGGATCATCTACAAAGTGACAACACTTTGTCAGCACCTCATAAGGAACATTCATGCTATGTTTGGTTACATTCCATTCCGTAGTTCTCTAATAGAACACATTTGTATGTATTTCCCTTAGGGTCCTATGTTAAAGAACATCCCCTGCTGGCGGCCATCTTGGATGATGGATCAGCTACAAAGTAACAACACTTGGTCAACACCTCATAAGGAATATTAATGCCATGTTTGGTTTCTTTCCATTCAGTGGTCCTCTAAAAGAAATCATTTGTATGCATTTCTCATAGGGTCCTATGTTAAACTAAGTCCCCCGCTGGCGGCTGTCTTGGATGATGGATTGGCTACAAAGTGACAACACTTTGTCAGCACCTCATAAGGAACATTCATGCTATGTTTGGTTACATTCCATTCAGTAGTTCTCTAAAAGAAGACATTTGTATGTATTTCACTTAGGGTCCTATGTTAAAGAACGTCCCCCGCTAGCGGCCATCTTGGATGATGGATCAGCTACAAAGTAACAACACTTGGTCAACACCTCATAAGGAATATTAATGCCATGTTTGGTTTCTTTCCATTCAGTGGTCCTCTAAAAGAAATCATTTGTATGCATTTCTCATAGGGTCCTATGTTAAACTAAGTCCCCCGCTGGCGGCTGTCTTGGATGATGGATTGGCTACAAAGTAACAACACTTGGTCAGCACCTCATAAGGAATATTCATGCCATGATTGGTTTCATTCCATTCAGGAATTCTCTAAAAGAAGTTATTTGTGTGCATTTCCCATTGGGTCCTATGTTAAACTAAGTCCCCCCCTGGCAGCCGTCTTGGATGATGGATCGGCTACAAAGTAACAACATTTGGTCAGCACCCCACAAGGAACACTCATGCCATGTTTGGTTTCATTCCATTTAACGGTTCTCTAAAAGAAGTCATTTGTATGCATTTCCCATAGGGTCCTATGTTAAACTAAGTCCCCTGCTGGCGGCCATCTTGGATGATGGATCGGCTACAAAGTAACAACACTTGGTCAGCACCTCATAAGGAACATTCATGCCATGTTTGGTTTCATTCCATTTAACAGTTCTCTAAAAGAAGTCATTTGTATGCATTTCCCATAGGGTCCTATGTTAAACTAAGTCCCCGCTGCGGCCATCTTGGATGATGGATTGGCTACAAAGTAACAACATTTGGTCAGCACCTCATAAGGAACATTCATGCCATATTTGGTTTCATTCCATTCAGTGGTTCTTTAGAAGAAGTTCAAAATGTAAAATGTTAACTATGACGATGACATACGCCAAGTGATGAGAAAAGCTCACTTGGCCCTTCAGGCCAGGTGAGCTAAAGTAGAGGCTCTCAAGAGCCTGTATCGCTCACCTGACTCTACATGGGTTTTTGAAATCATATAAAAACAGATAAAATTCGACTACAAAGTAACAACACTTGGCCAGAATCTCATAAGGAAAAGACTATTCATGCTATGTTTGATTTCATTCAATTCCTTGGTTCTCTAGAAGAAGACTTTTGTATGCCTTTCCCATAGGGTCCTATGTTAAACTAAGCCCCGGGTTGCAGCCATCTTGGATGATGGATGGGCTACAAAGTAACAACACTTGGTCAGCACCTCATAAGGAACATTCATGACTAGTTGGGTTTCATTCCATTCAGTGGTTCTCTAGAAGTCATTTGTATGCATTTCCAATAGGGTCCTATGTTAAACGTAGTTCCCCGCTGGCGGCCATCTTGGATGATGGATCGGCTACAAAGTTACAACACTTGATCAGCACCTCATAAGGAACATTCATGCTATGTTTGGTTTCATTCCATTCAGTGGTTCTCTAGAAGAAGTCATTTGTATGCATTTCCCATAGGGTCCTATGTTAAACTAAGTCCCCGGCTGGCGGCCATTTTGGATGATGGATCGGCTACAAAGTAACAACACTTGGTCAGCACCTCATAAGGAACATTCATGCCATATTTGGTTTCATTCAATTCAGTGGTTCTCTAGAATAAGTTCAAAATGTCAAAAGTTAACCACGACTACGATGGACAACGACGACGGACGACAGACGACAGACGACGGACGCCAAGTGATGAGAAAAGCTCACTTGGCCCTTCCGGCCAGGTGAGCTAAAAAGGGTTGACCCCCTTTTTTGCTTTTGTGCAATACACTGTGCTGTTGAGAATTGACTCCCCCCCCCCCCCCCCAACCCACCCCTAAAGTAAAAGCATACCATCCAATCAGAAGCCTCACTGATTTGTATTCTTACAACCATGATGGCATCTGTGTTTCTAGTCTCCCTCATAATATTGCTGTTGACATTTTTTAAGAGAAAAATTTATCTGACCCCAAATGCAAAGAATTACCTTTGAGGTTGAGCACCTCTGCTAGCTGGACTTGATGGTGATTCTGAGGGCATCTGCTCCTTTTCTGAAGATTCTTCTTTCTTTTGTTCTTGTGGTGGAGAACTTCTTCCAAAAATAAACATATACAAGAAGTTCCACAGGGTAATTAATGGAGATATGACCAATGATAGGATACCTCCTCCACCACTTGGATTAATAGTGCCTCCTTTTACCTTTCCCTTGAAAAGACATATGTTAATATTTACCTCCTATCTCTCAGAAGTTGAATAAATCATTTTATTATGGAAAGAGTTGCCTGTTGTGTTAGAGCATTCTATTGTAGAATTCTATATAAAACAAAAAGATCATTTCCCAATGGAAAGGATTGTGCGCAGCAAAGAAATTTCTATTGAAAAAAAGCTGTGCACAAAAAAAGATTATTTTCTTGTATGGAAATGTGCACAGCAGAACAGATATGGGAGATAACTCTGCAATTTTTTTTTTTAATCTGAAGTTCGCTTCTCAGTGTAAAAAAACAAGCTTTACATAAAACTAGTATATATTGATAGGGGATTAATAAAGGAACCAAAAAATATTCTCCCTTGATTTTTTATAGCTTTATCATTGACAAGTTAAAGCATACCTGTCAACTGACCCGTATTCTGCGGGTGTGACCCGAGATTTTCACAATTCTGAGGGATCACCTAGAACACCCGCCGGGTTATTGAAATAACCCGGGAATTCCGAAAATGACCCGATTTAACCCGTATTTCTTAGCCTTGAGATTGATTTCATAAGTAATATTACTTTGAAATACCGGCAAATTCATTATTCTTCCATGAACAGGAAGTTCATCTAGCTATGAAAACTGTCAAATTAAGTGACCCATTAAGTACATGGCTTCACTTGACAGCTTTGGTGTCAAACACACTGTTAATTAACACCAATTACCTTAGCTTTAGGTCGTAAATAAATTGCACCATTGAACAAACTGAACTAGAGTTACTTCCCCTTATTTGTCACCATTCAAAATTATTCCTTATATTTACCTTTTATGGGTGAAAAAGATCAAATCATTCAAAATATAAAATTCAAATACATATTGAAAAATAACTTTTCATTATTTTTATACCTTTATACATTTTTTTTTAAAAAGTTGAAAATTATTTTTTACATTTATACTTCCCTTAACTGTATTACTATATTTTCTCATAGTCTAATTTCCTAGTTAAATGAAAAATAATATGGATAATAGCTACATAGTCAATAGTCTCAATCATTTAAGAATTACATTAAATTCTAGTGTTTGATGATTGTAGTATTTTTTCTCAAAAATTAAGCACATAAGACTGAAATACACAAATTTATAAAAATCTTTAAAAGTGCAATGAAATAATATTTAATAAGATTTAAAATGACTTAACAAAGTGAACATGCATTGATGTTTTGGTATCTTTGATATACATTATAAGAAAATGTACCATAAATTTTTAAATACTGAAATTCAGCTCGAAAAAGTTCGTACGCGTTATGACCTGAGATTTGATTCTTCAATGCAGGTCATGACCTGCATTTTCATCGTCACAGGTTGACAGGTATGGTTAAAGTTCTCATAAACTATTCAAAGATAACAAAGATTTTTCAACTTTTACAGATTGCTTATAATCAAGCATGTTAAAGATTTATATAAAGAAAAATGGGGGTCAAAGGGCAAATTTTTTTAAGGAATTCAAATGAATAAAACCAGAGGATTCCGAAAATTTGACAAAATTTCCAAAACATAACAAGCAAACTTCCTTAAAGGGGCACTAATTGTCAAATTCATGTTCACCAATTTGACTCAAATTCTCATATTTGATTTATAACAATGTAAAACAATTATCCAGATCATAAAAAGTCTAAAATAAACAATTAAAAGGGCATGGGGTCGATAATATGTATCTTGGTTTAGTGTGTATTATAGTCATGACACCATCTAATTAACAATCAGGTTGACCACCTAGTTAGAGGCCTCTGCTGATCATATAAGCGATTTAAACATAAA
The DNA here is from genome assembly GCF_963676685.1 of Mytilus edulis. NCBI lineage: Eukaryota > Metazoa > Mollusca > Bivalvia > Mytilida > Mytilidae > Mytilus > Mytilus edulis. The sequence goes on along the minus strand of NC_092345.1, from coordinate 41,088,663 downwards.
TATAGATATAAATAGATAATGAACTTGTGCAATTAGATTTCTCTAGGTCTTCTTAATTTCATATTATAGATTAAAAATAGATGTTAATCATCGTTTTTACCTGTATACAAATTAGTTTTTGTGGATCAAATCAGTCAATCAAATGATTTATCTTTGTTTCACTTTCAATGTTGACATTTTTTTCCTTTAAATAACTGAACAAGCACAATGCATGCTTTATCCATCTCTAGCTAAGGGGTTAAATTGAAGTTTACATGAATATGGATTTAATAAGGTTGAATTATTCACTTGCAAGTGAATAATTCATCATCAATGGGTTTTTTTTAGCTAATCTTGACAAAATTGAATCATTCTGGCTGCTAAAAGCAAATTATTATTTCACTATTTCACTTTCATTGATGATTGAACAAAAAAAAAATCATATTTTATATAGCTAATTATGATCCTTAAAGTATCCTTTCTTTACCTGCAATTGATGACATGCATGCATCCAGAATTAAAAGTTTAACTAATACTAAATCAAACAATTTATTGAATCTCAGATATGAGTAAAGAGGATGTGATGTAAAGAGGCATAAACCCAATGCCATAAAAAATTAACAAATCACATCTACCGGTACAGGTTTAAATACTGTCTTCAACAATAATCTACATTTTGATTTAAATGTTAGAATCATATATTTATTTGCTGGCATCAATCTATGATTTTATAATTGTAAAAATTATTTACAGGCCCTACACCATCAATAAACTCAATTTCAACTGATACAAGCGAAAAAGTGCAACACAGTTGTCTTTCATATTTTTGACCACCATGATTCCAAGAAATACAAAAGACTTACTGGTACTGCAATTAACACTGCTGAGGGAACCAGTTCTAGAATCAATAATGTCTTAGACATATCTTCTTCTGTGAAAGTTCGTCTTGGGAATGTTGTTGATAATGTTACACTTGTTCCTACCCTCTGCAAAATACAAAAACCCAAATTTTACAAAAACAACTAAATGTTGAAATCTAGGCAGGACCTCAAAATAGTCATAAAATTAATATGCACTGATAGTAATGTATCTTTATAGAAAATATCATCGATCTATCACAAGTAAATCTATCTTAAGTAGATCCAAACAAGCTGTTTTACATTGTCATTACATTGGGCTTTTAAAAGCTGACTATGCGGTATGGGCTTTGCTCATTGTTGAAGGCAGTACAGTGACCTATAGTTGTTAATTTCTGTGTCATTTTGGTCTCTTGTGGAGAGTTGTCTCATTGGCAATCATACCACATCTTCTAATTTATATGACCTTAGAAGAAACTTAACAATGAAAATTGCTCATCAATCCATGGTCACTGGACCATGACCTAGGGAGCAAGGTCTCGAAATAGTCATCAAACTAAAAGGTACTGATAGTAGGTAATGCAATTTATAGAAGATATCAGTATCTTTCACAGTATTGCATCTGGAGTATATATATCTCCCAGGGCTTGTATTTCCTATAATGATTTCATTGATAGAGGTATGCTTCTTACAAGGTAGCTATTTAAAAGCAGTGAAGCTGAAGTCATCCATTTGTAAGTTTTCACATTTCATCACAAGTTTGTTGACAGTTATGGAATATCCATTTCATATTGTTAGTTAATTTTTGAGTTATGAGTTTGAATGTGCCTCTGCTATCTTTTGCTCCTCGTTCACAAGTAATTACCATCAATCTGACTTTAGCAGAAAACTTAACAATTGCTGAGTCCCATGCAACCGCCAATGGTGCCTGAAAGGCAATACCTATGCCTGGCTTTCTACGACTTTCATTGTTATAAATCATTGTATTGGGTGAATTCATCATGTTTATTTGCTGTTGAAATATACCTTCTTTATCAATCTATGTAAAAAAAATTCAAGTATTTCTAAATTTAGTTGTTATAAATGTAATGAAACTAAACAAATGGTGAAATAAAATATTGTTAATTCTATATTGATTTGCCAAAAATATTTTGATAATTTTTATATTTATTAACACATCACAACAAAAAAACAAACAAAATATGCATAGCCCTATCTTTTTATCTAATGATGGTGCAACCTCCAATGTATGTATGTATGTTCCGTATCTCCCTCCTTTAGTAGGAGCACCACCATGGGTTATGGTGTAAAAAGGAAGACATTTAACACACTGTATCAAAACAGATTTAATGTGAGCATTTGCCTATCCAGTTTCCCAGCCTGGCCGTGACGGGTCTTACTACCAGAAAGTTATATTTTATATTTATATTTTAGTTAGTCAATTACAGTTTTCTATAAATTAGCTTTCGTACTAATGTTTTTTTAAAACTGAAATATCTTAATTGACCAGAAAGCACAGAGGTCTCAATATAGATTTCAATATATTTGTGGTGTAATTCCATTAAGGATGTGGTGTAATTTCATTAAGGATGTGGTGAAAACATAGTTTTGATAATTACCTTTTGGACAGAAATGGATTCCAATTTAATTGTAAATTATCAGTATATTGAAAATAAGAAAAAGAACCTCATTTCAATTGCTGTTTAAAAAAAATAAAAGAAAGCAAGAGACATTATGTTAACCATCTTTTAATATTGAAACTGAAAAATGATCCACCTTATTTTCTGAACTTTCAATAACAAATGGCTTAAATCGTCAAGATGAACAAAAGACATCAATAGGAAATCAACATTGAACTTAAGTGTATCTAGATAAATAAAGAATATTTCCACATGCAAATAGTTACCTCCTTAGTATGTGACAACTGGTCAGTTTTTATATTATTGTGAACATTACAATGACTTGAAAGTTAATTGATTACCACAAACCTAGAGCCATATGTCATATCTTTAATCCTGACAATATAACATTGAAAATGGTCATATTGTACAAGTTTAAAAACAACTGATTAGTCATATCCAGATTGATCAAATGCCTCTCGTGCAATAAAACCATAACAGTGCCTCTCCTGCAAGATACTTCCGGTATTTTTGGCATTGTTTGTTGTCTTTTCCATTATGGCGTCAGATATTTTTTATTATGACATCAATATTTTATAGGAACTTTTGTGATGTCCAGTAATAGCGGACACATAGCGATAAGGTGTATTGGATCCAGTAGTAAATCTGTATATAAATCTACCCACAAAATAATAAAAACAAAAGACAGAAAAAGGGAGAAGATTTCTGGACCAAAACACTTGCTATTCAATGTTCAGTTTTTAAAATAAGGTAAAAACTGAAAGATACATTATAAATCACTCAGGCGGAAACACAGTTGAAATAGAACAAAAGAAACGAAGCTCTTTGTTAGAGAAGGCGATAAATGCTTACTGTAATGTTTACTAAAGTAACAAAAATTTTAAAAGTTAATAGAAACAAATTAAACGACACTTTTCTTCTCAATTGGTACAAGGACACAGTTATCGTCCTTTGGTTTTCTTTGTCTACGAATATAGTCCCTTCTGTAAACAGTGTATAACTTGCATTTTTTATTTGATACACATTCCTAATTTATGTCTTGATATCTAATGCATGAAATATTAAGTAGGGGGATGTAATTACATGTTATAAAAATTTGGGTGCTGAATCTTTATGTTAAGTAGTGATTTGGTCAGGTTAAAAAAGGTCAAATTTTATTACGTTGCCTGATATAAATTTTGTCCCACTAGTAATACACTACACTCTAAAAATATTTTGAAAAAGAGCAGGTGCAATTTTTTTTAATTTGAATTTATTGTCTAAAAGAAATTCACTACAAAATAACTGTGTTCTCCGGCCAATTACGAAGTGTTTCTTTTAAAAACACCATTTGCATAAGTTTTCAATTTATCTATTACATAGTAATGCAGAACAATTAGTTATCAAGTCGACAACATGGGTATCTATCAAGTTGGATGTAAAATATGCATAACCTCCGATTTAAAAAAAAGAATTTACGGACGGAGAACGTATCAATCTATTAGTTCAGTAATTTTGGTGTATGCCCTCCCATTATGTGATTCAAGAAAAAATTCCAAAAAATGGGTAACAATTGTACTGAAAAGAGAAAATCGAGTGCACCTTTTTATGTCAGGGCGTGTTTGAGGTGTATATATTGTCTTTAATACGTACAAAGCAAGAGTATTTGATATATCATCCCGCTTTAGATTCTATCATTTTTATATATCAAAGCTACAAGTTGACTTTATAACATAAAAAACAATGAAAAGATGAAATATATGGGTCTTTTAATTTGGATGATGAAAATGCATATCTTTGAAAAAATTTGTAAGATATTTCTTGCCATTGCGCAATACTGTGCAATTGAAAAGACTTGCTATTGCACAATACTTAATATAATAATTTTGGATCCTGATTTGGACCAACTTGAAAACTGGGCCCATAATAAAAAATCTAAGTACATTTTTGGATTCAGCATTTCAAAGAACCCCAAGATTTCAATTTTTGTTAAAATCAGACTAAGTTTTATTTTGGACCCTTTGGACTTTAGTGTAGACCAATTTGAAAACAGGACCAAAAATGAAGAATCTACATACACAGTTAGATTTGGTATATCAAAGAACCCCATTTATTCAATTTTTGATGAAATCAAACAAAGTTTAATTTTGGACCCCGATTTGGACTAACTTGAAAACTGGGCCAATAATCAAGAATCTAAGTACATTTTTAGATTCAGCATATCAAAGAACCTAACTGATTCATTTTTTGTCAAAATCAAACTAAGTTTAATTTTGGACCCTTTGGACCTTAATGTAGACCAATTTGAAAACGGGACCAAAGGTTAAGAATCTACATACACAGTCATGACAGTTATATTCGGCATATCAAAGAACCCCAATTATTCAATTTTGATAAAATCAAACAAAGTTTAATTTTGGACCCTTTGGGCCCCTTATTCTGTTGGGACCAAAACTCCCAAAATCAATACCAACCTTCCTTTTATGGTCATAAACCTTGTGTTTAAATTTCATAGATTTCTATTTACTTATACTAACGTTATGGTGCGAAAACCAAGAAAAATGCTTATTTGGGTCCCTTTTTGGCCCCTAATTCCTAAACTGTTGGGACCTAAACTCCCAAAATCAATACCAACCTTCCTTTTGTAGTCATTAACATTGTGTTTAAATTTCATTGATTTCTATTTACTTAAACTAAAGTTATTGTGCGAAAACCAAGAATAATGCTTATTTGGGCCCTTTTTTGGCCCCTAATTCCTAAACTGTTGAAACCAAAACTCCCAAAATCAATCCCAACCGTTCTTTTGTGGTCATAAACCTTGTGTCAAAATTTCATAGATTTCTATTAACTTAAACTAAAGTTATAGTGCGAAAACCAAGAAAATGCTTATTTGGGCCCTTTTTGGCCCCTAATTCCTAAAATGTTGGGACCAAAACTCCCAAAATCAATACCAACCTTCCTTTTGTGGTCATAAACCTTGTGTTAAAATTTCATAGATTTCCATTCACTTTTACTAAAGTAAGAGTGCGAAAACTAAAAGTATTCGGACGCAGGACGACGACGACGACGACGCCGACGCCAACGTGATAGCAATATACGACGAAAAATTTTTCAAATTTTGCGGTCGTATAAAAACTTTAACCACAGAGTGAATGTAATGTTTCCTGGCAGAAAAAACTAAGTCCATTTATAAGTAAAATATGGAAAAAATGGAATTTTATTTTTACCAAATTTACTTCTGGATACTATCTCCTGATCATAAACAAGCTTCTGGCCAAGTTTTGTACATTTCCAGGATAGTTTAAGAAAGTTATTTAAATTTTAAAAACTTTAACCACAGAGTGAATGTAATGTTTCCTGGCAGAAAAAACTAAGTCCATTTATAAGTAAAATACGGAAAAAATGGAATTTTATTTTTACAAAATTTACTTCTGGATACTATCTTATGAACATAAACAAGCTTCTGTCCAAGTTTCGTACAATTCAAGGATAGTTTAAGAAAGTTATTAAAATTTCAAAAACTTTAACCACAGAGTGAATTTTTGTGGACGCCGCCGACGCCGCCGACGCCGACGGAATGTAGGATCGTTATGTCTCGCTTTTTCGACTAAAGTCGAAGGCTCGACAAAAATATAATTAGGGTTTATAATCTTCAACCACTGAAAATTTTTAGTCTGCCCTTCCACAATTTATTTAATTAGAATTTATTTAAATGTTTAAGAATTTTCAAAATTCAACCTGACAACCAATCAAACAATAATTTTAAGTTGAATCAATGCAGACAAGATCATTAACTGATGCTCATTCATTAGCTAGTAGATACATTTGTCTTTTAAAATACAACTGACATATAAGGATCGTAATGGTGCTATGTGGATAAATTTATCGGTTTTCACGAGCAAAATTGGCAGCGCGTCATCCCTACAATGGCTTCCATTTCTACAATTGTGAAAATGAACTGGTGTAATGGGGAGATAATTTTGACGAAGTAGAATCCTGACTGCACTTGCACCATTTATTCTGTGATCACAAAAGCCATATTTTGGATGCTGTTATATTAAAGCTATTTCTAATAGCATAGAGACACATAATATCACCAGATTTTGTCAATTTATTTTTTGCATAATGTTATATATTTTCTATAACTAATTGTATTCAAGAGCTGAATAAATTAGGGATTTGTTTAAATTTTTATATAAAATTCACTGTAAAGGCCCATTGTCACTATCACAGTTTTCTTGTACAAGTTTTCTTAGTCAAGTTTTTGTTAAGTTGAATATCAATAATGTGGTCATTTTTATAAATTTCCTGTTTACACAACTTTGAATTTTTTCTTATCCCAAGCATAGATTACCTTTGCCATATTTGGCACAACTTTTTGGAATTTTGGATCCTCATTGCTCTTTAACTTTGTACTTGTTTTTTTTTTAATTTTTAATTTATTTTTTCAATAGTCAGGACTTAACATCACCCTTACAGCACCACCTGACTAAGGTGTTACAGGGTTTCAAATATATAACAAAAAAAGACTATTGTTTTATCAAGATTTACACAAACTAAAATATAATTTTTTGGAAAATCTCTTTTTTTTCTCTCTCTCTCTCTCTCTCTCTCTCTCCTTCTTTCTCTCTTTTTTCACAATCTCTTCATATAGAAATATCTATAGATTCTTTAATAGAAGAAAAAAAAAGGTTTACATGTGCTATGCATATATTACATGTTGTTTGCTCTGTTCTATAAATAGGTCAAAAAGATATATACTGAGCCAAAAAAGTTTAGCAACAAAAATGTGAAATTTTATTTTATTACAAAATCATAGCAGCATATAATTTTAATAATAACAGAATGAAATTATGACATGTCAGAAGCAACATGAATGTTTATCACTCATATTCATGAGGATTTTCTTTGTATGGAGTGTGGAAGGGTCAAAATACAGAAATGAGTATAGTGTTATTAAAAAATCAATTTCTCAGCCATGCCCTAAGTGTACCAATGAAGGATTGGCAGGCACACCAGCAGCTGCCCTTAGTCAATTCACTACTTTTGTGGCCGAAAAAAAATTGTCACGTGTTGACGTAAAGCGAAGGTAGCACTCCTCCCTTGACAATAGTTTTTTTGGTCTACGAGATATCGACTTATCCTGTGCAGTTGCAATTTGTCGATATCTGTTTGTTAGTCTCTAAACTGTTGCCTTATGCACATTAAATCGAGCCACGATGTCAGCAACACTCATTCCGGCATCAACCATTCCAAGAGTTTTCTGATGGTCATTTTCGGGGAGGCCTTGTTGACGCCCCATGCAATTTTTTCAAAGATGTATGTGTTTTTCTTACCAATAGTGTGTTCCTGGACGTTAGTGAAAAAGAAATTTTTAATATTGTTTTAAAAGTACAGGTACAGAAGGTAAAACATCAATTACTCGTGCAAAGGTGAAATGCCGCGAAATCAACCACCAGGAAAAAAGTATGACTGTTTTAAATTACAGGTAAAACTAAGGATTATATCATTGATGTTTAAAAAAAAAAATCCCAGAAAGAAAAAAAAAAAAAAAAAAAAAAAAAAAAGTGTTTCTAAACTTTTTTGGCTCGGTATATATTGATATGAATTTGGTTGTTAGATTACCATTCAGGATAAATAATTAGCATAGGGGCCCAAAGTGTTTCAAGTTCAAAAACTTTGTTGTATTTTCTTGCTGTATATAACTCTAAGTTATAAACGTTTTTCAGTCTTTTTTTAATTCAATTGCATTTGGAAGCTTTTCTTCTAGCTTGCATTTATCATTTATATATGTTTTTTTTGGCAAAAATTAAAAGAAAATTTAAAATAATCTTTCTTCTACAAAACCAAGAAAAAAGTTTTTTTTCTTAAAATCAATGTTAACATAGAAATTTTTCAGACAAGCACAAAACAAATATAAAAAATTTGATGTCACTTGACAATCATAAAATAAATGTCCAATAGTTTCATCTTCACATCTACAAAAAGAACATAACTTTGTATCTTTGATTTTAATTTTATATAAAAATGTATTTGTAGGAATAGTCCTATGTAAAAACTTATATTGGAAATTATACAAATATGTATCTCTACAACCTTTTGAAGTATACAAAAGTATTTCTTCCAGTCTTCAATGTTAGAATGCAGCTCATCCTCCCATTTTGAAAATTTTACAACTGGAGGATATGTACATTTTACAATAAGATTATTATATATGAATTTGATATTTTTACTGCTAGTAATTTTCTCCAAAAATTTTTCCTGCAGAGTAAAATTTTCTAAGTCAGTATCAGTGTTTTCCCTAATACACTGTATTACCCCCATAGGGATATTTGATATTAAACTATAATGGTGCATATAAATATTTGTCTGGAAGTTTTGTTTAATCTGATCAAATGTGAAAAAATCTCTTCTTTGATGGTCAAAAATGTGACAGAGGTTTTGCACACCACCAACTCCCCATCTGTTATATAATGGGAAATCTTCTGTTTTCACAAAATTCAAGATATCCAGCGAGAGACACTCCTTGACATCAGTTTTAACATGTGGTTTAGATGAGCTTGAAAAACATCTTTCCAAAAAGGATTGCTGAGTTGATTTCCAATCTCCAAAAATTTGAAGTTTTGTAAAGAAAAAGATCTTGCACCTCCAAATTTTTTCAATATCAACTTAAGAATATTTTGCCAGTCCCCATTCAAATTTGAAAAAATCGCCTCACCCAACCGACTTTAAGATACAGGTTGAAAGATTGTAAATGAACCATTTTCAAACCTCCCTCCTTTTTATCTGCAATCAGTGTATCACGTTTGATTTTTTTCTGTTTTTCCATCCCATATACAATTAAAGAATAATCTGTTGATTTCATTAAACATGGATTGACATATATTAGGTAAAGATGTAAGCAAATGAATCAATTTTGGAAGTGCAAGAGTCTTAATAACAGTAACTTTGCCAAGTAGTGTTAGCTTCCTATGCTGCCAACTTTTCAACAATTTTGAAATATCAATGATTTTTGCTCTGAAATTCAAACTGGGCATACACTTTAGATCTAAAGAGAAATTTAATCCTAAAACCTTTAAGTTTGAACAGGACCAGCTTAGATTTGTTTCAGGACATAAAACCAAGTCAGAATATCTCTTACTTCCAATCCAAACAACTTTTGTTTTAGTTGTATTTATCTTTAATCCTGAGACTTTGTGAATTTTTTCAAAACAAGAAAGGGTCTCTTTTAATGAATCTTCACTTCCATCCAGTGAAAGAAATGTATCATCTGCATACTGACTAATGAGTGACAGATTCCCATTTATATTCACCTCTTTTATTTTTGGATTCCCTTTTAGCTGTATGGCAAGTAATTCCACCCCAATAATAAACAAATAGGGAGATAACGGGTCCCCCTGGCGACAGCCTCTTTCAAGGTTGAAAAATTGGGACATATTACCATTATTAATGACACAGCTCTTAGCATCTGCATAAAGCGCATCAAACCATTTACAAAACGAAGGACCAAAATTAAAAGTAATCAAAGCCTGCTTTAAAAAATCCCATTCTATAGAATCAAAGGCTTTTTCAAAATCTACTAGTAATAACAATCCTTCTATATCATTTTTTTCTAGATAGTGCATAAAATCATATAGAAGTCTAGTGTTCTCTCCTATGAATCTCCCTTTCATAAAGCCCTCTTGTGTGTCACTAATAATGGCGAACAGTACCTTTTTAGCTCTACCAGCAAGAACTGCAGATGCAATTTTCATATCTGTGTTCATCAAGCTGATTGGTCGCCAGTTATCCATGTACCTCCTATCTTTCCCTTCGTTAGGAATACAAGTAATAATACTTTGGTATTGAAAATCTGAAAAATGGCCCAACTCATATCCAAATTGCAGAGATCTAAAGACAAATGGACCAATATCTTTCCAAAATTTTTTTTGAAAAAATCCACTGTAAATCCATCAGATTCAGGAGACTTGCCATTTTGAATCTGTTTTAAAGCTTCCCCACATTCCCAAAAAGAAGTTTTGTTCTGCACTGAGTTTTATGTCATGTTTAAACCAGATGCTCCGCAGGGCGTAGCTTTATACGACCGCAGAGGTTGAACCCTGAACGGTTGGGGCAAGTATGGACACAACATTCAAGCTGGATTCAGCTCTAAATTTGGATTGTGATTAAATAGTTGACACAGCATAGGTTTCTGACACAGAATAAATGTGTTCTAATGAACTTAAAATTTTTGTTTTCTCTTAGAGCAATTCACTATGCTGTTGAATATTAATCCTCTCAAAAAAATGTTTGAAGAAATTTTCTTTTTTATTATGAAATTTCAAATGAGAAAAATTGAACCCAATTTTTTTAATCACATCCCCCTTTCTCTTATTCCAAAACTAATCTCAATTAAAATTTCTAATGGAGTTTGCAACAATAACTACTCATTTAAATACATCATAAAATATTAAGATGTAAAAAAACTGCTTGTTATCACTGAATGGTAAAGATTATTTTAATTTATCAGTTGGTAGTAAAAAGTGAATATACATTGTATATTGTATATAGCAAAGATTTAAGTTGATTCTGGACAAAGAAAGATAACTCCAATTAAAAAAAAATCTTGCTATTGCACAATATTTTGCAATTAGATATTTCTTGCTTACTATTCTGGACAAAGAAAGATAACTCTAATTAAAAAAAATTTGCTATTTCACAATATTGTGCAATTAGATATTTCTTGCCATTGCGCAATACTGTGCAATTGAAAAGACTTGCTATTGCACAATACTTAATATAATAATTTTAGATCCTAATTTGGACCAACTTGAAAACTGGGCCCATAATAAAAAATCTAAGTACATTTTTGGATTCAGCATATCAAAGAACCCCAAGATTTCAATTTTTGTTAAAATCAGACTAAGTTTAATTTTTGACCCTTTGGACTTTAGTGTAGACCAATTTGAAAACAGGACCAAAAATGAAGAATCTACATACACAGTTAGATTTGGTATATCAAAGAACCCCATTTATTCAATTTTTGATGAAATCAAACAAAGTTTAATTTTGGACCCCGATTTGGACCAACTTGAAAACTGGGCCAATAATCAAGAATCTAAGTACATTTTTAGATTCAGCATATCAAAGAACCTAACTGATTCATTTTTTGTCAAAATCAAACTAAGTTTAATTTTGGACCCTTTGGACCTTAATGTAGACCAATTTGAAAACGGGACCAAAAGTTAAGAATCTACATACACAGTCATGACAGTTAGATTCGGCATATCAAAGAACCCCAATTATTCAATTTTGATGAAATCAAACAAAGTTTAATTTTGGACCCTTTGGGCCCCTTATTCTGTTGGGACCAAAACTCCCAAAATCAATACCAACCTTCCTTTAATGGTCATAAACCTTGTGTTTAAATTTCATAGATTTCTATTTACTTATACTAACGTTATGGTGCGAAAACCAAGAAAAATGCTTATTTGGGTCCCTTTTTGGCCCCTAATTCCTAAACTGTTGGGACCTAAACTCCCAAAATCAATACCAACCTTCCTTTTGTAGTCATAAACCTTGTGTTTAAATTTCATAGATTTCTATTTACTTATACTAACGTTATGGTGCGAAAACCAAGAATAATGCTTATTTGGGCCCTTTTTTGGCCCCTAATTCCTAAACTGTTTATACCAAAACTCCCAAAATCAATCCCAACCGTTCTTTTGTGGTCATAAACCTTGTGTCAAAATTTCATAGATTTCTATTAACTTAAACTAAAGTTATAGTGCGAAAACCAAGAAAATGCTTATTTGGGCCCTTTTTGGCCCCTAATTCCTAAAATGTTGGGACCAAAACTCCCAACCTTCCTTTTCTGGTCATAAACCTTGTGTTAAAATTTCATTGATTTCTTTTCACTTTTACTAAAGTTAGAGTGCGAAAACTAAAAGTATTTGGACGACGACGACGACGACGACGACGACGACGACGCCAACATGATAGCAATATACGACGAAAATTTTTTCAAATTTTGCGGTCGTATAAAAATCTAAGTACATTTTTGGATTCAGCATATCAAAGAACCCCAAGATTTCAATTTTTGTTAAAATCAGACTAAGTTTAATTTTGGACCCTTTGGACTTTAGTGTAGACCAATTTGAAAACAGGACCGAAAATGAAGAATCTACATACACAGTTAGATTTGGTATATCAAAGAACCCCATTTATTCAATTTTTGATGAAATCAAACAAAGTTTAATTTTGGACCCCGATTTGGACCAACTTGAAAACTGGGCCAATAATCAAGAATCTAAGTAAATTTTTAGATTCAGCATATCAAAGAACCTAACTGATTCATTTTTTGTCAAAATCAAAATAAGTTTAATTTTGGACCCTTTGGACCTTAATGTAGACCAATTTGAAAACGGGACCAAATGTTAAGAATCTACATACACAGTCATGACAGTTAGATTCGGCATATCAAAGAACCCCAATTATTCAATTTTGATGAAATCAAACAAAGTTTAATTTTGGACCCTTTGGGCCCCTTATTCTGTTGGGACCAAAACTCCCAAAATCAATACCAACCTTCCTTTAATGGTCATAAACCTTGTGTTTAAATTTCATAGATTTCTATTTACTTATACTAACGTTATGGTGCGAAAACCAAGAAAAATGCTTATTTGGGTCCCTTTTTGGCCCCTAATTCCTAAACTGTTGGGACCTAAACTCCCAAAATCAATACCAACCTTCCTTTTGTAGTCATTAACATTGTGTTTAAATTTCATTGATTTCTATTTACTTAAACTAAAGTTATTGTGCGAAAACCAAGAATAATGCTTATTTGGGCCCTTTTTTGGCCCCTAATTCCTAAACTGTTGGGACCAAAACTCCCAAAATCAATACCAACCTTCCTTTTGTGGTCATAAACCTTGTGTTAAAATTTCATAGATTTCCATTCACTTTTACTAAAGTTAGAGTGCGAAAACTAAAAGTATTCGGACGATGACGAGGACGACGCAGACGACGCCAACGTGATAGCAATATACGACGAAAATTTTTTCAAATTTTGCGGTCGTATAAAAATTGATTGTCATCATTACTGAATAACTTAGATGTGTAAAGTGTCCTATAAAACTGCTCCTGTTCAAACAATATTTTAGACTGATCAGAAATTTGATTTCCTTGGTCATCAATGAGTTCAGTCATGGTTTTATTTAAGAAGGCTTTCTTTTCTAACTTACAAAAATAGTTAGTGCATCTTTCTCCATTCTCATGCCAATTTACACGAGAACGGAGAATGAGGCCCTCAACTAATGTCTGTCGTCGCTTCTCTAATTCACACTTTTTCTGATTGAGTGACGTCACATTAAAATTTGTTTACAACTGTGGGTGTTTATTATATGTTCATACCAATTTTAGTTGATTGAGGAACAATTATATTTTTGTGGATGTGTTTCCAAAGTCTGCATACAAGCTTATAAAAAATGAATTCTTCTATGAACATTTATCTACTGTACTCCTACAAATAATAATGAACCCACAGTATCTCACCTGTGATACAAAGTCATGCACTGTTTGTAATCTATCCCCTGATGGAAACACATTGGTTAATGAAGAACCATCTGGCAGTCGTATCTGAAGACGAGCTTGTTCTCTGTAATAATAATCTTTATATAAACATCTTTTATTAGCAATAGTAAATTACTGCCTGAAAACTAAATCACATTTTCAATATTAATTAATAAATGTCAATTTAATACAAATTTTGATTTACCAAGGAATTGTTTACAAATGTTTATCTAATAAATAAAGAAGTTGTTTGCCCAACCATTTCTTACTTAAAGGACAAATAACATATCAAAAGTTGGCAGTTCATCAATAAAATGGTGTTTAAAAGTTTCTACATGTCATAGCAACACACAATTATTTACATGACATGTCTTCAACTTATAATTTGTTTATAAGTTTATAGTTATCTTTTTACATCGCAATGACCTTGAGGTATCTCTGTAATTGTTTTGCTGGAAAATATGAATGGCTTCTCATATCCATTTTTTTTAAAGAAGAGTGTCACCATGCACGTGTACTGCACTATATTAGCAATAGTAGAATAGAATGATATACAAATAGATGAAAATACTATATACATGCAACCGTAATATTAATATAATATATAACAACAAACCAGTGTATACTCTGGGACTATTATTATATCAGTATAATAGTCCCAGGTATACTGATATGTATCACTACAATATAATAGTTATTACAGTGCTGTTGAATTTCCTGTCATTTATTCATCATCCACACACTTGTATCAGAAAAATATATCTCTATAAATTAACCGCAATTTCAGGTATAGAGATGTGATCTGTTTCTGTGACATGCTTTTGACCATCCACAACCTGCAGTCATCCGGTGTTCAGTACTTCAGTTCTTTGATTTTGTATCGGTGTTGTTTTGTACACTTTTAAGATGTTTATATATATATTGCGTCCTGTTTGGAAATTTTAAAATTGTACCAGCGTCACTGACTGGTATCTGTTTTTTTTGTGTATAAATTTCAAGATTGTGATAATTTTATAATTGGAATAGATTGACATGATTCATTTTACATCGTGATCATACTGATGAAGGATATCTATTATCCAAAATATCTAACATTTGTTCATTTTATTGTTATTTTATGGTGATGTTTTACCATTTTAGACTTGTTATATATATATTGATTACAAGGTACTAACATTCATAATACAGAAGCTGAGTTATACATAAGGATAGTTAGGGACAGACAGACAGATAAAAAGACATATAGATACATTTTTGTATATAGTAAACACAGTATACTATCCACTACAAATTTATGAGCAGAGGTGTACTTGTCTTTATTTGATACCTTTTCTTTGCTTCAGCCTCACTGTTAATTTTATTCTGGGCTAATTCTTTGGTTTGTTTCATTTCTTCTTTCTGTTTTTCTTGTGTTTCTCTATCTTTTCTGTATTTAGCTGCTCTTTCGGCCCTGAGAGAAATTCAAACAAATAGAAATTACTTGTAGAAAGATTGGAAGGCTGAGCTCTTTCCATAATTTCAATGCATATCTTTGTTTTCCATTGAGACATGGTTGCATATTTATCAAATTACTTCCATTCTTGAGAGTCTGACTCAGTAGATGAAATGAGCTAAACTTCAAAGTAAATATTTGTACTGCAACTGAACTTGGGAAAGATTATTAGTTAAAGAGTTTAATGAACTGGAATAACACACCAGTGGAAACTTTTAAAATGGTGGAATAATATCTATATTCTTGTATTTGTCTAGTTATAAAAAGCTCTTTGGTCACATTTATTATATAATTTAGTCTGAATACTGAAAACAGATATAAACTAAAATTAAAAATCAATTGTTCAGAGAACAAATGAAGGTCCTTCCACATCAATTTTCACAGTTATTGAAAAGAAGCTAGTTCCCGTTTACTCAAAATTGAAATTGGCATCCAATCATAAGTTTCTTCATACTGATGTGATAAATAAATGGTTTCTGTATACTTTTGAGTGAAATAAGGGAGATGATGTGTTACTTCTGGTGAAGTAAATATCACTTCCTGTCTCATAAGATAGCTTCTTTCACACTGATTCTAAAAAGTATAGTTTCTATATACTTTTGCCTGTAAAACAAGAGATAATTGGCTACTTAAGGATGTACTTAGGTGAAGTTTTGGAATTTGTGTCAAATGTTCGGACTCCTTGGTGTTTTTCCATACAATACAATGTAAAATGTTTTGCCCCATAACACCCATTTATTTTTTCATATAAGACTTCATAGCTCATGAAAGGTCATTTACCAAAATTGTAGAAGATTCTTGATTTTTTTTCTTTTGTTTTGAGACCCAAATGATACCAATGCAATTATAAGGTAAAAGTCCGAGTCAGTCTTTTCCCGCCATATTTTAAATCTCAAATATCTCGAAAAGGAGGTCCATGACCTATTAAAATTTTTAGCTTATCTTTATCCTTAATTGATGCTCTACCAGTTTATAGTATCAATTTTAATTTCTTAATTTCCTAATTTTTACCAAACCTCACCTAAGTACATTCTTAAGGTTTATCAAAAGTCAATTCTGGTCTTAATTAGTGAGTAGTATTTATATTACAAAATACAAGGATTCCGCGTCATGAATAAGTGCAAATTGGCTACTTCCGGTTTTCTCTAGGTCAATTCCAGATAATATTTTTCAAGGTCATATGTCAACCAACCTTTTGTAACTGGTCATATGGCTTTATAATGAACCAAGTTGAAGTAATAATCAATTAACCTTATATTAAGACATTTCAGGGGCACTCCTATAAGATGCCATTAATTGTTTCAGACCAAATGTAACATATATTTATTACATTAAAGCAAACATTTTGCACTTTATATCTTTAAAAGTGTTGGAGGAAATGCAAAAACAAGGTTAAGTCAAAATTGAAAACTTGACCTTGACCTCAATTAATTTTTTGATGAACCAAGGACCTAAAATACCTTAGGTCTGTATTACTTACCATTCATGCAATACATTGACATATCACTTATGTCAAATTCAAAAAGGGAAATAACTGTCATAAAGTCTACCAATTAGTTCGGTTAAAATTGACAAATCTTCTTTAGGATATAACTAGCAATTCAGTACAATAAATTTGTTATTTTTTTTTTACTGTTACGGAGGAGATATTGAAAAAATGAAAAGTCAAAATTTAGAACATGACCTTGACCTTTGACCTCAAATATATTTTTATGAACCCAGGACCTCAAATCGAGTACCTTAGGTCTGTATTACTTACCATTCATGAGATACATTGACATATCACTTAAGGAGGCTCGAGGGTACCAAAAAATTAGCAAAAATTGAAACATTTGTTTTTTCATAACAAATTTTATTTATTACACTATTAGTTGTTACTTTATGATATGGTACAAAAATCAACCCAAGCATTCAATTTGTTTAGGCCCCAGATGACTTTTAAAATGTTTATATCATTGAACCAGATGCTCCGCAGGGCGCAGCTTTATACGACCGCAGAGGTTGAACCCTGAATGGTTGGGGCAAGTATGGACACAACATTCAAGCTGGATACAGCTCTAAATTTGGATTGTGATTAAATAGTTGACACAGCATAGGTTTCTGACACAGAATGAATGTGGTCTAATGAACTTAAAAAAAAAATTTTGCCTTTGAGCAATTCACTATGCTGTTGAATATTAATCCTCTCAAAAAAATGTTTGAAGAAATTTTCTTTTCATTTATGAAATCTGAAATGAGAAAAATTAGGCCCCCCCCCCTTTTTTTTCACATCCCCCTTTCCCTTTTACCAAAACTGATCTCAATTCAAATTTCTAATGGAGTTTGCAACAATAACTACTCATTTAAATACATCATAAAATATTAAAATGTAACAAAAGGTGGTTGTTATCACTGAATGGTAAAGATTGTTTTAATTTATCAGTTGGTAGTAAAAGTGAATATACATTGTATATTGTATAAAACAATGATTTAAGTTGACTCAACTACTATTCTGGACAAAGAAAGACAACTCCAATCAATTGAAAATTTCTTGCTATTGCACAATATTGTGCAATTAGATATTTCTGGCTATTGCGCAATACTGTGCAATTGAAAATATTTGCTATTGCACAATACTGTGCAATTGAAGATTTCTTGCTATTGCGCAATACTGAGCAATTGAAAATTTCTTGCTATTGCACAATACTGTGCAATTGAAGATTTCTTGCTATTGCTGAATACTGTGCAATTGAAAATTTCTTGCTTTTGCACAATACTTAATATAATAATTTTGGATCCTGATTTGAACCAACTTGAAAACTGGGCCCATAAACAAATATCTAAGTACATGTTTAGATTCAGCATATCAAAAAAGCCCAAGAATTCAATTTTTGTTAATATCAAATTAAGTTTAATTTTGGACCCTTTGGACTTAAATGTAGACAAATTTGAAAACAGACCAAAAATTAATAATCTACATACACAGTTAGATTTGGCATATCAAAGAACCCCAATTATTCCAATTTTTTATGAAATCAAACAAAGTTTAATTTTGGACCCCGATTTGGACCAACTTGAAAACTGGGCCCATAATCAAAATCTAAGTTCATTTTAGATTCAACATATTAAAGAACCCCAAGGATTCAATTTTTGTTAAAATCAAACTAAGTTTAATTTTGGACCATTTGGACCTTAATGTAGACCAATTTGAAAACGGGACAAAATATTAAGAATCTACATACACAGTTAGATTTAGGATATCAAATAACCCCAATTATTCAATTTTTGATGAAATCAAACAAAGTTCAATTTTGGACCCTTTGGGCCCCTTATTCCTAAACTGTTGGGACCAAAACTCCCAAATTCAAACCCAACCTTCCTTTTATGGTCATAAACCTTGTGTTTAAATTTCATAGATTTCTATTTACAGTACAGCCTGTGACTTCCTCTTAGTTATGTCCACCCTCTTGCATGGTCAACATCCAATGGTGAACATTTATTGGGGTATTCAATCTTGAGATGGTGGCCATTTATTGGGGATCATAAATCATGGGCAGATTTTTTATCTAATTATGTTACCTGTTAAAATCAATCAGGGTTGAAGTCGGTGCATTACGTTTGCGCGCATTACCATTACATTTGCGCGCAGCTTTTCATTACTATTGCGCGCATTTATTTGACAGGTAAACTCAGGCAAGCTTAGGCAATAAATCTTATTTATCTATGAATTTATTCAATTATTTTAAGTAAAAGTACCCTTTTCGTTAGACTAAATCACCTACTCACCCACGAGGAGGTAGAAGTTGGATACAAGCAGGATAAGTCGGTGGCATTATATTCTATCAATCCGGAAATTTTTATACTCATCACATACTAATGACTTTCTCCCCCGATTTGCTATAAAAAAAAACTTCAAATGTTCGTTACTTAACAAAACTTTACAATCTAACTTACAATAAATTATTTACAAATTTTAAAGAGATCACTATTCGGGGTACTTGAGCACCCTGAAAAATTCGCAATGAAGTTACATGTATGCCTTAAGTTATAACAGAATTTATCATGCACACTTTATATTTTGTCTTAGAATACAATATGAACAATATATGTTATTCATATTTCATTATCATGATTATATACCCTTTTTTACCTGAGTTTACCTGTAAGATAAATGCGCGCAAATGTAATCAAAAGCTGCGCGCAAACGTAAAACATTTTAATCCCCAAATGCGCGCAAACGTAGTGTGCCCGTTGAAGTTTTCAGCTGGTATGTTTCATTAAAATTTACCTGTACAGGTAACTTTGATTTCTTTTAAAATTGTCATTTCACCTTTTTTTGAAAAGGTAGAATAAAATATTGTTTTACTCTGTTAATTTATTATTATTTTTTTGTCTTTAATGTTATTTAATTTTTTAATTTTTTAATTGTTTTTTTTTTCATTTTTGTTTGTTTTGTTTCTTACTGTTTTTTTTCTTATTCTTTTAATTTCTTCTTAGTAAGAATCTTGAGTCGAAATGGTAAAAAGTCAAAGCTAAAGTTATTGAGATCTGGAGATCTATGCAAAATAATTTAATATTCAGTGGACTAAGATATCAACCAGACGAGGATACGGAAATAAACATACGAGATTTCATCAACAAAGAGCTTGGCATATACAACACTTTATCCTTTGGAAATGGTATTAGACCTATAGTAGCTCGCTTCACTTCCAGACGAGATCTTGAGTATGTCTTGAAATGCGCGTACAGATTGAAAGGTACCGATTACGGGATAAAGGAACAATTTCCCAAAGAAATAGAATTAAAACGCAAAGAACTTTATCCTATACTAAAACAGGCCAAAAAGGACAATAACAAAGCGGTTCTAGTACGAGATCGATTATATATCAATGGAGAACTTTACAAACCGCAACCAAATATTTCAAACACTCAAGGAAGGGAATTTAGAGATAGCCTTATTGATAGACCAACACACTCTCAGATTCCAGTGAATAGTGGCCCTCCAGTTCCACCAAGGCCCTATAAACGTTCACAAATAAATTCTGACGAGATAGAAAATACTCATTTATAGGACAGGTCAACAAGAGGTGAATTGAAATTTTCATTTTTAAACATATGTGGACTTAAATGAAAATCTTTAGCACCAGAATTCTCAGAACTCGTTATCAACAACGATATCTCTATATTTGTAGAAACAAAAACAGATAAATTAGACATTATATCACTCCCTAACGGATACAGTTGTTTTAGTAAACATCGATCAAAGTTTAAAAGAAGGTCAGGTGGCATAGTAATTATTTACAAATCTCAACTTGAAAAATTTCTTACATTTCCAAAAACAAACTCAGAATTTGTACAGTGGATACAATTTTCGAAAGATCTTTTAAATGACAATGTACTAATGGGCTGTGTCTATATACCACCAGAAGGATCTAAATACTCATCGGTAGATGCTTTTACTGAAATTGAAAACGAATTTCTTCATTTGTCTGAACCTAATCTAAAAAACGTCTTATTAGGGGATTTTAACGCTAAGACATCTACATTACTGGATTATGTTATCCCAGATCAACTTTTACTTGAAATTCTAAATACTGATGATACACACACGATGCAATACTTTTCTGATTACAATGGACTCTTAACAAACAATATTTCCTTGCAAAGATATAGCAAATGTGCATGTCGACCAAATACGTATGGTCATCGACTTCTAGAATTGTGTAAAAAAATGAATATATATATATTGCAAATTCAAGAATAGGTAATGACAAAACATCCTATCAGATGTCCACTGTAACCTTAAGTTTACTCTGGAATCACAACCATATGCTAATATCAACAATGTGAAAACCGTCGAGAAGCAAGTTATAAAATGGAATAATAATAAACAAGATAAATTTGTCAAATTTGTTAAAGAAAAAAAGTCTGAAGGAATACGGGACATAGAAACTATTCTTGATAAATTAATCGATCGAAATGATACTGTACAATAAACCGATATTGATACGGCAATGAATAAAATTTGTGAAATATTTAACAGCTCTTCCATCTCAGTGTTTGGAACAAAATGTAAAAACCAGAAATATGCAAAGCACAATGAAAAACCATGGTATAAAAGAGGATGCAAGAGCAAAAGAAATTTATTTCATCAGGCTAGACAAAGATACGGGAACTTAAAGAGTAAAGAAAATAAAAAGGCTTTAAAAGAAGCAAGTAAATCTTATAAAAAAGAACTAAATCGGAGTTATAATGATTTCCAAATGAATACCGCAAAAGATCTTAGAAAACTGGCTAAATCTGACCCAAAACGGCTATGGCAAAAATTTAATAGTATAAATATCAACAAATCAAATAAAACTGATGCTGTTAAAATTGAAGACTTATATGAACATTTCAAACGCCTAAGCCAAGATGAAGTCATTGAAGACAACTCAGACATAGATTTAACAAAGGTACCACCAGAGAACATTAACAGAATTTTAAATTCTCCAATCACAGAAGAAGAAATTTTGAATGTCGTCAAAAAACTTAAAAACAATAAGGCTTCCGGATATGATGGTATTGTGAATGAACATATTAAACATAAGGTTAAGGAAATGTTGACCATCTATCACAAGTTATTCAACATTGTTTTAAATACCGGGAAGGTACCAGATTCATGGACAATGGGAATTATTCAACCTATCTTCAAGAATAAAGGCAATATTTATGATCCTAGTTCGTACAGACCAATAACATTAGTGTCATGTCTTGGGAAAACTTTCACATCTATCTTAAATGAAAGACTTGGGGAACTATCAACTGAGGTCAATCTGATTTCCGAGGCTCAAACAGGTTTCAGAAAAGGATATAGTACATTGGATAACATATTTGTATTACATTCATTAATATCAATTTATCAAGCACTTGGGAAAAAACTCTTTTGCACTTTTGTTGATTTTTCGAGAGCCTTTGATACAATCTCTCATACATCTTTATGGATGAAATTACAAAAGGCGAATATTTCTGGGAAAATTTTTAAAGTAATATATAGTATGTATAGTGATGTTAAATCTTGTGTAAGGAATGGGAACGAAGTGTCTGCCGTTTTTAACTGTAACATCGGAGTGAGACAGGGAGAAAACTTATCCCCCTTTTTATTTGCTGTTTATCTAAACGATCTGGAGTCTTTCTTTGCCGGAAATGATGTTCAGAACTTGCAAGTTATCGAAAATATTTGCCACAATCATTTGCATATTTATATTAAACTTTTCGTTCTTTTGTACGCCGACGACACTATAATTATATCTGAAACGGCCAAATCAATGCAACAACTGTTTTTGAAAGATACTGTGTCCGATGGAAGTTAAACGTTAATTTATCAAAGACAAAGGTTGTTGTGTTTTGCAAACGGAAATCGAGAACATTACCAAAGTTTCAAATATTTAACCAGTCTATTGAAATTCAAGATTCTTATCCATATCTAGGACTAACCTTTAATTACAATGGTTCATTTGCAACAGCGAAGAAACGTCTTAGCGAACAAGCACAGAAAGCTCTTTTTAGTCTCTATACAAAGATACGTAACCTCTCAATACCTGTCAACTTACAATTACAACTGTTTGATGCACTTGTACTTCCAATTCTGACATATGGATGCGAGATATGGGGATTCGGAAATAATTACAGGTTGGAAAAAATCCATCTACAGTTTTGCCGGAATGTGTTGAAAATTAGATCGTCGACACCAAATTTTATGACATATGGAGAACTTGGTCGTACACCAATAGATACCGTAATAAAATGTAGAATGGTGTGTTTTTGGAACAAACTTCTCACCAATGAAAATAAACTGAGCAGTATACTTTATCAAATTATGTTCAACTTAAAAGATGATCACACTTTCAAATGGATGGATTATATTAAATCGATCCTAGACAATGCCGGACTAAGCTATGTTTGGACTCAGCAATCACCATTAGATATAAATCAACTAAAAATCGTACTGAAAGAAAAACTAAAAGATTCATTCATTCAACAGTGGCAAAGTCAAAATGCAAATTGACAACTCATCCAGAGGAGAATTTTATGGACTTTTTAAAACAATCCTTGGCTTAGAAAACTATCTTTTAAAATTAACACCATTCGAACGTAAATATATTTCAAAATTAAGATGCTGCAATGTAAAAATTCCAGTAGAGTTGGGAAGATGGTATAACATTCCAAAAGAAGAGAGGACATGTAATTTGTGTTTAACTGCTATTGGCAATGAATACCATTATTTATTTGAATGCAATTCTTTATTAGTAAAAAATATCAGAAATCAGCATATTCCAGAGTACTATGTGAAATATCTGAGTGAAGCAAAAATGAAAGGACTACTGTCATTGACTAATATTAACGTACTTAAAAATGTATCTTTATTCATTTCAAAGTTAACTAAAATATTATAATATTAAAATATTATAATATAAAGTAAAGTAATTTTCTATATACATGTATTTCATTTCTAAGTTGTTTCATTTATTTCTTTAATTGTATGTGATTGTATTTTGTAATTTACCTCTTGTTTCACATGTCAATGTGACTGAGAGTTTTTGAAATAAAGCATATTGTATTGACTAGCATTTGAAATAAATAGACTTTTAATAATTGTTTTTTAAGTAAAAGGTTTATATAAATGTACATGATGTACATTGTATTCAATTGTTTGTTCACATTATTAAATGAGTTATTACTATTAATAATAACTAATAATCATGCAAGTGATATTTAAAAAAAAAAAAAAATGAAAGTAATTCAACAATTTGGTTTTCTTAACAAAATAAGATGATCAATATCAAACCTTTTACAATAGATTTTGATAACATCTAATATTATTCAGGAAAACTACAAGTATCATTATATGGTTTAAGAAAAAACTAATTTTGTTTATCTAAATTTTCTTCAAATCTTAAAACAAGAGCTGTGCACAAACAATCACCGAAAAGACTTATTTTCCAAATGTCCACCTAGTTATCATCAAATTTTGATAAATGTTCATTAAAAATGCTAATCATAATGAAAAATGTTCTTATATATCTGAATCAAGTGAATCTTATGAAAAGAAATTATTTAAAGAAATTGTCTTGAAACTTATTAAATATGTTATCTTCAGTTTGGTTAATTTCTTTCAAAATTTGTCTCCAGAAAAAATAAAGTGCACTTCTAAAGATGGTGACACTTTAATGGTTTTTTAATTAAATCATTTTTTTTTCTTCAGTGTATTATATTGTCGATAGTGCTGGACTGGCATCATACATATTCTTGGTATACATTTACAAAGAATATTTCAATCAACCTAGGCCTTTAAGATAAAGTTAATAATTGCAGGGACTTGAATGAATTAAGACTTTTAAAATGAATTTAAAGAAAAATCTAAAAATAATAACTTACGATAAAAACTGTAAACTTGATTGTGTCAATTAAGGTAGAGAATTTTTGGTCATAATTTAAAAATAGAAAATAGTGGACAATATTAAATTCCTAGAAAGGATAGAATGTGTAAACTGTGCCTCTTGTAGGTCAATGAAGAACACCTATTCCTTGATTGTAAAATTAACAAAACAACTTTGAGATATAAATCCATTTGAAAATTATTTACCTTCTCATTATAATGTCTCTAACCCAAGAACAAAAAGTAAAAGAAATGCTTAACCTCTAAAACATGGATCATGTTTAAAATATCATATGACAATAAAAATATTATCAAATTTTGCTGTACTGAATATTTCTAGTACTTATAAATATTTTATTCAATAAAGAAATAATGAATTGCCTAAATTTCAGTTAGCATAAGTCCTAAAGACAATCTTAATCATATGTTAAGATCAGTCTATCTAAAATAATAAACCATTTTGATTTTAGAAAATTAATTTAAGAAACACCTTGTGAATAGAAAAAGGCAGGCATTGTAAATGTTTGCAGTATATTTGAAAGTGAGATTCATTTATTCTTCACTACCAAAAAATAGACTTAATATAAAAAATAACTTAAATTGATCAAAAATTATTTAAAAGGTATAATATCAAAAATAATAGTCAGGAGACAATTATTTTTTAATTAAGCTGTTTGTTCAACTAGTTTTATTGTTTCATTTTATTTTTGAATTTCTTGTCATAATCACAGTTATTAAATTTGACAAACACATACATGTATATTTTACCTGAGACACCTGACCTGTAAGTTATATAATTTTAACACTTCAATGCATTCAAGATTTCCCTTTATCCTTGACTAGTTTTTGAGTAATACCTTGTGTATTAAAAAAGCAACAGGGGGTATGATGATGGACATATAGGGCCACCATGGTGAACATATTTTTTATGGCCACCATTAATAAGATAAAGTCACAGGTAGTACTACTTATACTTAAGTTATGGTGCGAAAACCAAGAATAATGCTTATTTGGGCCCCTTTTTTGCACCTAATTCCTAAACTGTTGGGACCTCAACTCCCAAAATCAATCCCAACCCTTCCTTTTGTGGTCATAAACCTTGTGTTTAAATTTCACTGATATCTATTTTCTTATACTAAATTTATTGTGCAAAAACCAAGAATAATGCTTATTTGGGCCCTTTTTTGGCCCCTAATTCCTAAACTGTTCGAACCAAAACTCCCAAAATCAATCCCAACCTTCCTTTTGTGGTCATAAACCTTATGTCAAAATTTCATAGATTTCTATTCACTTAAACTAAAGTTATAGTGCGAAAACTCAGAATAATGCTTATTTGGGCCCTTTTTGGCCCCTAATTCCTAAAATGTTGGGACCAAAACTCCCAAAATCAATCCCAACCTTCTTCTTGTGGTCATAAACCTTGTGTCAAAATTTCATCAATTTCTATTTATTTTTACTAAAGTTAGAGTGCAAAAAAATTAAAAGTATTCGGACGACGACGACGACGCCACCGTGATAGCAATATACGACTAAAAATTAATTTTTTTGCGGTCGTCTAAAAAGCTCTGAATTATCTCCCTTTGATGAAAAAAATGCCATTTATTTGCATAAAAATTGAAATAACTTTTTTAACTCCTATTAGTTCAACAGAAAAAAAAGTACCTGAACATGCCTGAGCATGCTTTTTTCAAAGGCAGATTGTGAGCTTAAATGAACGGTGACCCCATATTTTTATCTTATTTTTTTTTAAGTATAGGATAAAGTTTATTTATAGAAAAAAATAGCGAAATCCTAAATTTAATTTGATTTAGACCCGCGAGCCCCCTTAAGTAAATTTCAAAAGAGGGAATTAACTGTCATATGGAGTCTACTAATTGATTAAAATTTGACAAATCATCCTGAAGATATAACTAGCAATTAGTATAATGACAGTTTCTTCTACGGTTACGGAGGAGAAAACAGTGTTTGGGGAGAAAACTCTTACAACAAAAAGTCTACAACTAAACAGGGTCAGTCTCAAAAGCTTTTTTTTTGCTTTTGAGCAATTCACTATGCAGTTGAATATTAATCCTCTAAAAAATTTTTTTTTTGAATAAATCTGAAAAGAGAAAAATTGACCCCCCCCCCCCCCACCCCCCAATTTTTTATTCACCTCCCCCTTTTCCTTATTCCAAAAATGATCTCAATTCAAATTTCTAATGGAGTTTGCAACAATAACTACTCATTTAAATACATCATAAAATATTAAAATATAAAATGACATACAGTCATGGTTAAAATTAACTTCTAAAAAAAATAATGGGGAATGTGTCCAAAGGGACACAGATGATGCCCCCCGCTAGCATATAACGTTATAAAGAGACATAACTCAAGAACTGTAAAAAAGAAGCTGCCAAAAATTGAACTTAAACTGAGCTTAGAGGTAATAAGCATTATATACACATTTCATTAAATTTAGTTAACGTGGTTAAGACAAACTTAAGTTAAGAAAACAGAAACTAAAATTTTTTTCAATTTTTCCACTTGTAAAGGGGCATAACCCTAGAATGGTAATCAAAGTGCTTGTAATCACTGAATGGTAAAGATTGGTTTAATTAATCAGTTGATTCAACTACTATTCTGGACAAAGAAAAACAACTCCAGATAAACAAAAAAGCTTCATCAGCAACATTTTATATTGGCAAATTTCCAATGAAGTTCATTAAACTAAAGTTATTGGCAAATTTCCAATGGAATTTATTAATGCTAAAGTTTTTTGGCAAATTTTCAATATATATACTTTAAAAGCAGTTTTGGTGAGATATTCAAATGAGTTTCAATTACCATCCTTACACTGCTTTTAAATTATGTTTTGTGCTTAAGTAATTATCCATTAACCTGGAAACCCTTTTCCCCCCCTTTTTTGCTCCTTATTCCTTAACCGTTTGAGCCATAACTCCCAAAGACAATTCTTACTATCCCTTTGTGGTATTCCAATATCCAAAATCTAAATACATTGTTAGATTCAGCATATCAAAGAACCCCAAGAATTCAATTTTTGATGAAATCAAATAAAGTTCAATTTTGGACCCTTTAGACCTCACTGTGGACCAATTTGATAACCGGGCCCAAATATCATGAATCTAAATACATGGTTAAATTCAGCATATCGAAGAACCCCATATATTTAATTTTTGTTGAAATCAAACAAAGCTTAATTTTGGACCCCGATTTGGACCAACTTGAAAACTGAGCCCATAATAAAAAAAACTAAGTACATGTTTAGATTCAGCATATCAAAGAACCCCAAGAATTCAATTTTTGTTAAAATCAAATTAAGTTTGATTTTGGACCCTTTGGACCTTTATGTAGACCAATTTGAAATTGGGACCAAAAATTAAGAATCTAAATACACGGTAAGATTCGGCATATCAAAGAACCCCAATAGTTCAATTTTTGATGAAATCAAACAAAGTTTACTTTTGGACCCTTTTGGACCCTAATTCCTAAACTATTGGAACCAAAACTCCCAAAATCAATCCAAAACTTCCTTTTGTGGTCATAGACCTTGTGTTTAAATTTCATAGATTTCTAGTTACTTATACTAGAGTTATTGTGCGAAAACCAAGAAAAATGCTTATTGGACCCTTTTTTGGCCCCTTATTCTTAAACTGTTGGGACCAAAACTTCCAAAATCAATCCCAACCTTCTTTTTGTTGTCATAAACCTTGTGTTTAAATTTCATAGATTTCTATTGACTTATACTTAAGTTATAGTGCAAAAACCAAATGTCTTTGGACGACGACGATGACAACATCATACCAATATACGACCGCAAAAATTTTGCGGTCGTATAAAAATCTAACCGATGAAACCACAAAACAAGTTTTGATCTTTGGTGGAAGACAAAAAAAAAAATGATCAGAACAAATACAATACAGCTAAGTTTCTGTATACATTTTTTTCTTTGATAAAAGAGTTGTGTACCATCAGTCATGTATTTAAAAGACATATACCAACAGGCAACATTGTAGTGTCTTCAGACTTTTGCAAGTTTAAATAAATATACCTGTCTTTTTCTAATTCTTGTTTTATTCTCTCCCTTTCTTTAGTCTTTTCTGTCCTCTCCTTGGCTAACTGCTCCTGTAACTCTTTTCTTTTCTTTTCTTCTTGAAATTGCTTAAGTTTGGCCATATCCTGTCCCAATTTTCTTCTTTCTATTTCTTTCTGTCTTCTTCCTTCTTCCTCTATTTCTTGTTTTTGCAATCTTTTTTCTTCAATCTTTTGTTTTGCTCTATAACAACAAAGTTCAAGGAATATTTGATAATGCCAAAATAAAAAGGCTTCATGTCAAAAAAAAGTGTGGAAAACTGATTATTCCTAAACTGTTGGGACCATAACCCCCAAAATCAATCCCAACCTTCCTTTTGTGGTCATAAAACTTGTGTTTAAATGTCAAAATTTTCTATTTTTTTTAACTAAAGTTTTTCGAGAGCGATTTTTCGCGACATTGGTAAGTAGAAAAATAACGCGAATATAAATCGTCGCAAATATGTATAACTTAAATCTTAACTTATCAAACTACATCGTATATAAGAAAATCTCAAAATTAAATAGATTAAAAGTGGACTAGTATATGTGAAAATAAGTTGGTATACGAATATACTTATACAAACTGCATTTTATCCCAATGTTCTATTTTTAGCCATGTCTTCCATGTTGGTTGGCAGGCAGTGTCATTGGACACATTTTTAAACTAAATACCCTGATGATGATTGTGGTAAAGTTTAGTTAAAGGACAAGGTTCACTTTAGGCCAAATATAGCCTTGAATTTCACTTAATCTTAAAATTTCAAAATGGCCATTATTTGTTTTTTGAATTGATCTATGTCAAAAGATTTACTTCTTTGTTAAAAGATTTACTTCTTTGTTAAAAGAAGTCTTTTCACAAGAGTGGCTTAAAAATCAACACATTCTGGATAAAGTGGCAACATACAACGATTTTTGTGCATTTTTTTTTTTAGACTTAAACGCTTGAGGAAACCTGTTGTCTCAACCTTGGATCCAAAATGTTCTGTATTCAATATTTGAATTATACAAAGACAAAAAAAATAGAGGCTCTAAAGAGCCTGTGTCTCTCACCTTGGTCTATGTGAATATTAAAGGAAGCAGATGGATTCATGACAAAATTGTGTTTTGGTGATGGTGATGTGTTTGTACATCTTACTTTACTGAACATTCTTGCTGCTTAAAATTATCTCTATCTATAATGAACTTGGCCCATTAGTTTCAGTGGAAAATGTTAGTAAAAATTTACAAATTTTATGAAAATTGTTAAAAATTGACTATAAAGAACAATAACTCCTAAGGGGGTCAATTGACCATTTCGGTCATGTTGACTTATTTGTAATTCTTACTTTGCTGAACATTATTGTTGTTTACAGTTTATCTCTATCAATAATAATATTCAAGATAATGACCAAAAACAGCAAAATTTTCTTAAAACTAACAATTCAGGGTCAGCAACCCAACAACAGGTTGTCCGATTCATCTAAAAAATTCAGAGTAGATAAATGTTGACCTGATAAACAATTTTACCCCATGTCAGATTTGCTCTAAATGCTTTGGGTTTTGAGTTATAAGCAAAAAACTGCATTTTACCCCATGTTCTATTTTTAGCCATGGCGGCCATCTTGGTTGGATGGCCGGGTCACTGGACACATTTTTCAAACTACTAACCCAAAAGATGATTGTGGCCAAGTTTGGATTAATTTGGCTTAGTAGTTTCAGAGATGAAGATTTTTGTAAAAGATTACTAAGATTTACGAAAAATGGTTAAAAATTGACTATAAAGGGCAATAACTCCTAAAGGGGTCAACTGACCATTTCAGTCATGTTGACTTATTTGTAAATCTTACTTTGCTGAACATTATTGCTGTTTATAGTTTATCTCTATCTATAAATAATATTCAAGATAATAACCAAAAAGAGCAAAATTTCCTTAAAATTACTAATTCAGTGCCAGCAACACAACAACGGGTTGTCCGATTCATCTGAAAATTTCAGGGCAGATAGATCTTGAACTGATAAACAATTTTACTCCGGTCAGATTTGCTCTAAATGCTTTGGGTTTTGAGTTATATGCCAAAAACTGCATTTTACCCCATGTTCTATTTTTAGCCATGGCGGCCATCCTGGTTTGATGGCCGGGTCACTGGACACATTTTTTAAAAAATTAACCCAAAAGATGATTGTGGCCAAGTTTGGATTAATTTGGCCCAGTAGTTTCAGCGGAGAAGATTTTTGTAAAATATTACTAAGATTTACGAAAAATGGTTAAAAATTGACTATAAAGGGCAATAACTCCTAAAGGGGTCAACTGACCATTTCAGTCATGTTGACTTATTTGTAAATCTTACTTTGCTGAACATTATTGCTATTTACTGTTTATCTCTATCTATAATAATTTTCCAGATAATAACCAAAAACAGCAAAATTTCCTTAAAATTACTAATTCAGGGGCAGCAACCCAACAACGGGTTATCCGATTCATCTGAAAATTTCAGGGCAGATAGATCTTCACCTGTTTAACAATTCTACACCTGTCAGATTTGCTCTAAATGCTTTGGTTTTTGAGTTATAAGCCAAAAACTGCATTTTACCCCTATGTTCTATTTTTAGCCATGGCGGCCATCTTGGATGGTTGGCCGGGTCACCGGACACATTTTTTAAACTAGATACCCCAATGATTATTGTGGCCAAGTTTGGTTTAATTTGGCCCAGCAGTTTCAGAGGAGAAGATTTTTGTAAAAGTTAACGACGACGGACGCCAAGTGATGAGAAAAGCTCACTTGGCCTTTTAGGCCAGGTGAGCTAAAAATGACTGGTAGACAGGTTGACATGTCAACAGATTGACAATGTGTTGAAAATGTAAATATTTTTATGGTTGACTGACTGACAGGTTGACAATTTAAAATAATAAAAAGTAAGTTATGGTTGACAAGTCAACAATTTGACTGGTTGACAGGTTGAATAGTCGACAAGTTGACAGGTTGACAACTTGATAGCATTAAAAAGTGTAAAATAGAATTATTATTGACTGGTAGACAGGTCCACATGTCGACAGGTTGACAATTTCATTTCAGAAATGGAAACTGTAAAAATGGTAAACAGGTTGATAGTCGACAGATAACAGTTAAAAGTCAAGACTTCTTAAAAAGTTTAAAAACTGAAGTTAATTTTATTTTACTTAATTACAATTTAGTTTTTTTTGGCAAATAAATAAACCTATTTACTTGTTTTATAGTAAAATTAAACCTGTCAACCTGTCGTTCTTATCACTTATTAACCTGTCGACCTTAACACCAGGTTGACCCTTACGCTTGTCAACCTGTTGTCCTTAACACTTGTCAACCTGTCAACTTTTACCCTTGTCAACCTTTATTGTGTCAACCTGTTGACCTGTCAGTCTGTCAAATTATTTACATATAAACCGATTTACTTCTCAAGTTAAACCAATTTATTACTCTGTTCATCCGATGGAACTACAGTACCGTTTATCCTACTTGACCCAGAACTTGTATAAGAAAGTAGCTGATAGTTTTGAGGTATATGGACAATTGGTAGAGCTCAACGTCTGAACATTTTTGCTCTGACTTTCTTTATTTCTAACAGTTTTCAAAATAATAGACAAAACTTGCATTTTACCCCTATGTTCTTTTTTTACCTATGTCAGCCATCTAAATTGGCAGGCAGGGTCATTTGACACATTTTTAAAACTTTCTAGCATTCAAATAGTTATGTAGATTCACAATATACCAATAATGGGACAGACATACTGAAAGAGGCACAGATGGACAGTCCCCCCCCCCAACTTTCAAATGTGGGGCAATAAAAATATAACCATAAATGGGAGCAAATAAATTCAGAAGTTTAAGGAGACCATCTTTGAAAAGGTCTATGACAATGATGACAGATGATGGACAATGACAGGCACCAAGTGATGGCAAAATCCATATAAAAATATATGACCTTTTAGAGCCCCAAAAATCTGATGAGATAAATATATGTTCACTTGTTAAATACTGTGGATTCATTTATTTTTGTGTGTACCAATTTTCATGGATTGAAGAAAAGTTGCATTTTCGTTAATATCTAATTTCATTATCTTTGCAAAGTCTGCATACATTCCTTATGAAAATTTGTTATTTGTTGAACATTTAAATTCATGGTTCCCAGGTACCCACGTTATCCACGAAAATTGGTATTCAACGAATGCTAATGAATCCACAGTAGTTTTGAAATGTTGTAAATGTATAAATATTGTTTACATGTCTATTCTTTCTTCCAATGCTGGAGCAGCTGAATTAGAATCTGTAGTGACGGTGTGATTGCTTGATGCTGAATCTGCTTGTCCAGAAGCAGGCTGACCACTGGAAACTGCTGTTTGTACATTAGACATTTTGATAGATTGTGTGTCCAAAGGAGGAGAGACATCAGTCTGAGCTCTGTGGTTCTGTAAGGCAAGGCAAATAAGAAACATTATTTGTTTTATCTGTTGAATACTGTCAACAAAAAGGGACATGGTCTACATATTTTTCAAAATGCAGTTTAAATGTTAAAACTTTAATAAATATAACCATACTGTGTCATAAAAATTCAAAACCTCATTTATATTCAAGATAAAACCTAAATTTTTGGGTACTTATGATTAAGACACAGAGTGATACGACCCTAGAGGTTGAACATTAGTATAGACATATCATTCAAGCTTGATACAGTTCTGAATTAGGTTTGTGATTTAATATTTGACACAGGTTAGGTTTGACTGACACAGAATGTAGCTGTCGTCTAAGAACTAAAAAAAATTGAAATTGGACATTTACCTATAATGGTCCAATATCCAAAATTGAAATATATGTGGTTAGGTTCAGCATATATCAAAGAACCCCATAATTCAGTTTTTGATGAAAACACACAAAGTTTGATTTTGGACCCTATGGACCTGTTAAATATGGACCAATAAAAAAACAGAGCCAAAAAACATAATTCAAAAGACCTGGTTAGACTTGGAATTGAAACCCATCGAAATTGGTTAACAAATAAGCAATTCATACTAAGTACAAAAGCATTGTTTTTTACCCATTTTTCCTATCAAAACCTTCCTTTGATGTTATAACACCTTGTAGCACAACTAAATAGCAATCCAAAACTTATATTCAATTTATTGTCCAGAAACCAGAAAATCTTAGTTTTCTGGTTTAAATTTGTTCGGTCTGTAATTCCTAAACGGTTTGGGCCAAGGCCCCAAAATTCAATCCCAACATTTGGTTAATTTTCATAGGGTTCCAGACACTTGTACTTAAGTAATTGTCTGTTTTAAATATGATGCATCACGAATGTTGCCATAATATAATAAGAATGCAAAACATATTTGCACCTACCAAAGCACTTGTCTTGTTACATTAGTCTTTCAAAATTAAAAAAAGATGCATATTTTTAGCTGAATTCATACTACAATTCAGTGTTTTTTACTTTCTATATTAAACAAATAGTTTCATTTTCAACTGTCAACAGCCAGTGTTCCAGTGGATACAAATATGCATTATTTAATTTACCCTCCCATCCCCAATGATATAAAATTAGGACGGACAGACAGACATGGACAAACAGATGGACATGGTGATAAGTATATACCATCCAATCTTTGTGTGTGTGGTATACAAATGTGTACCCTATATAAGTAATAATGAATGCAGTGTTAGTAATTTAAGCCATAAAGATATCTAAAAATTGTGTTAAACCTACTTTAATGACTGATTGTATGATCTGACAAAAAGCATTAGGTTCCACATAACCAGCTGTTACTTCAATAGGTGAACCATTCACAGCTATAAAATATACTGAAGGCACTGTAACAACTGGGTCTGATATCAGTTAAGGAACAAATACTTTATACTCAGAAACAAAATGTTGCAGAGACCATATAC
Source organism: Mytilus edulis (assembly GCF_963676685.1). NCBI lineage: Eukaryota > Metazoa > Mollusca > Bivalvia > Mytilida > Mytilidae > Mytilus > Mytilus edulis. The sequence continues at coordinate 41,053,801 of NC_092345.1, read as the reverse complement.
ATTACATACATTGTATGAACAACATACAAGTATTTAATACCTGTGTTAATTAAGAACCTAATAAAAACATAAACACAAAAAAAAATTAAACTAGGAAAAAAACAAGCATTCTGTGAGTATTGCAAGGCAATACATAGTCCCCTACCAGTTAAAAATTCATTGTATTGGAACAAAATTCTATCTTGATCTATAAATTGTCATGGTGTAAACAATATAACAAATATCAATTCAATATATTCAAGCATGACATAAAAGTGTGGAAAAACTGATTATTTTCGGACCATAACTCTGCACAAAATCATCAGACCTGAACAAAATTCAAACTTGATCTGTAACTGGTCATGATAAAACTATATACCAATTATCAAATCAATATCTTCGAGCATGAAGAAAAAAAGTACGGAAAACTGATTATTTCAGTGATTTTTTTAAGCACAAGGACCATAACTCTGCACAAAATTATCAGACCAGAACAAATTTGAACATGATCTGTAACTTAGTAGGTATACAATACAAATACAGTATACATAAATGAGACAGAAACCTAATTACACAACTTCAAAAGACATCAATAGGTCACCTTATGCTCTCTGACATAAAATATATTTTTTCAAATTTTTGTAATGGTGTTATAATTCTGCTCATCAATGATGCTTTATAATTATAAGCTTCAGTAATTTTACATCTCCTCCCTATCTTTTTAATTTGAATTTTCTTATACCAGAGAAAGTAAAGCTGCAACTCACTTGACTTCAATGATTGTGTTTATAATTAGTTTTATGGTTTATATTCAAATGGTACAGACAAACTCACAACAAGTGTTTAAAAGGATACAAATCTGTGAGAAAAATCCACATTCTTCACTGAAAATAAAAATAAAATACATTCATGACATGTCTTATTCAAACTTGAACTTATATATAAAATTAATCCTTTGACTATGTTTTTGTGATAACCTCATTATATCTATCAGTCAGGACAAATGAATTATGGCACAACTAGGATAACTGGTATAAAATACATGTCATACTTAATAAAGAAAACAATGTTACCACATGAATAAAGAAATGGGGGCAGGACATTTTAGCGAAAGATTTTGAACTACTGGGGGACATTTGACCGCCAACATAAGAGTCCATTTTAGTGCCGGATTAAATCTTTCACCTGTATTTCGATAACCCATTTTAGCGAAAACTTACCTGGTTGAATAATACTCACTAAGCTTTGGGCAGAAGTTCATTGTATTTTAAAGGGAACACATAATGGTCAGAGAGTCGTTCCATCACCATAATAATGAGCAATGTTATAGTTGTCACTCAGCTATTTACGTTTTTCTTGATACTATTATCAAATTGCAAACAACAACATATATACAAAAATACGAGGTGTAGACGAATGCGCATCAAAATCTAGACAAGTGTCCCAAGTCAGCAGCCTCTGGCCTTTGTTAGTCTTGTATGATTTTTAATTTTAGTTTCTTGTGTATAATTCGGAGTTTAGTATGACGTCCATTATCACTGTACTAGTATACATATTTTTTAAGGGGCCAGGAGGGGGACGCCTACGGGTGCGGGAGTTTCCTGCTACATTGAAGACCCATTTGTGGCCTTCAGCTGTTGCCTGCTCTATTGTCGGGTTGTTGCCGCTTTGACACATTCCCCATTTCCTTTCTCAATTTTAAGATGAAGAGAAAGAACAGTTCCTAATGCAATTCAACAGTATTGTACAGGGAGTATATCCAGAGTCCATTACAAACGTTTCTAGGACATAAATTCCAGGCCAGAACGAGCTTTTAACATTTGATTAAATCTTTGAGACATTTAGCGCTGTATTCTGATAGACATCATATGTTATATATTGTGCTGTCTTGAGTCTATTTAAGTTTTTTTTTATTTATTATATTATAAGGGGTTATAAATATTTCGCTAAAATGGGCTTTGACAATTTGAATTTTCGCTGAAATGGGTTAAAATTAGGCGACTGATTTGTTTTGCTCAAATGTCCTATCAATGCGCTAAAATGCCCTCCGCCGAAAGAAACAACCATTTAACTTTAAAGGAAAAGAGGGAGGGGGTAAAGGTTTTTTAAATTGATTATAGTTATTTTTTTTTTTTCTTACCAAGTTGAAACATTTTTATTTAATAAGCAGACAGTAAAATGTGTGCATTCCTATGAAATCACTACTGTGTAAAGCTTGTACATACTATAAATAAGTTTGAAGAAAAATACTCACAGAACTTGTAAACATTATGTTTAATGGTACATATATGTAGGAGGATCATATTCTGACATGAGACAGCAAACGTTTGTGCTGAATTTCTTTTAAACAAAGGATTTAGTTGAAACGCAACTATATATATCTCTCAGTCAGCATAGCATTATTACAAAGTTTACAAAAGTTTACAAAAAGTATCTGCAAAAATCTGTGTTGAATTTCTTTTAAACAAAGGGTTTAGTTGAAATGCAACTATATATATATATATCTCAGTCAGCATCGCATTATTACAAAGTTTACAAAAGTTTACATAGCATTATTACAAAGTTTACAAATAATTGTGATAATTGTTTATCACAATTTTGTTCTTGAAAAAAATTAATTTGTTGAAACAAATTGGATAAGTCTTGTCTGTTAGCAGAAAATTAAGAAAGAGACAATCTATTGGCAGCAACCAATTAAATCAAAGTCAATGGACAATGAACTAGGGACAGGGCCTCAAAATGGTTGACAAACTGAGATGTACTGATAGTAATGCAATTTTATAGAAAATATGGTTGCCTTTCATAAGTAATTCCTATCAAACTAATTTTAGCAGAAAACTTAACATTAAAAATTTGTAATAAACTGAAAGTCACTTACTATAACCTACTGGGACAAGGCCTCAAAATAATTGTCAAACTGATATATTTCCTGATAGACATGCAACTTTATAGAAAATATCATTGATCTATCACAAATAGTTCCTGAGTCCTATCAAACTGACTTAAACAGCTAAATTAACATGGAATATTATTGATTCAGTCAAAGGACCATGACCATGACCTACAGGGGGAATGGCTCGAAATAGTCATCTAACTGATCATGCTGATACATGTTTGTACTTGGTACTGATAATAAAATGCAACTTTGTAGAAAATGTCATTGATCTACATGTATCACAAATAGTTCCTGAGTCCTATCAAACCGACTTAAACAGCTAACTTAACATGGAATATTACTAATTTAGTCAAAGGACCATGACCATGACCTACAGGGGGAATGGCTCGAAATAGTCATCTATTAAACTGATACATGTTTGTACTTGGTACTGATAATAAAATGCAACTTTATAGAAAATGTCATTGGTCTATCACAAGTAGTTCCTATCAAACTAACTTAAGCAAAAAATTTAACATTGAAAATTGCTCATTGATAAAGGCTTAAGTAATTAGACCATGACCTAGGGGCAGACCTGAGGGCCTTGTCAAACTGAAAATGTACTGATAGGAATACAACTTTATAGAAAATATCATTGAGATATGTCAAGTTGTTCCTATCAAACTATGAATGTATAAACAATTACCCATTAGCTTTTAGTTTTAGAGCTACACAGTGTTGATCTCCACACAATGCTGTTACTTCTGTGTTTTCCAAAGTGGCATCCATTTTCTTTGAAAGTTCATCTTGACCTGTGAAAGTGAAAGCCAGAGCTATTTTAAAATTCATTTTGTGAAAGAAAAACTATACTGCATATCAACAGAATGCTCATCAAAAGCTTGCCATGTGCATGCTGCATGCAAACATCATTATTGTTTATTACAATTTTGTTCTTAAAAAATATGATAAAAATTCCATGCATCAGCATGTACTATATATACATGTACATAGCTACAGTAACACATAACATTTCATTACATATCAAATATAAATATATAAGATTATAGCTTTCACCAGAAGTTAACCAATCAAATTGTTACCCCATTTTTTCTTTTATTAGAAACGATGTCACAAAATATATCTTTCATGTCTTTAGTAAACATACATGTACTGAAGTCGTCATAAACATAACGGTAACCCCCTCCTCCCTACCACTCCTTGCATTTAAATGGTTGTCCCTTAGCAGAAGACCTGGAAAGTAAAAGTAAACTGGCAACCTATTGTTTTCGCTTATCGCTGCACTCAGACACTTGTCTCAGAAAAAAATTTCCTATATACCTTAATATAACGAAAGGTACCTTTAAAACTAAACATTTTGAAAAATGTCACCCGGTAGCGAAATTCCATAATATGCAGATTTCTCAGTTGCCAACCCAACTAAAACTTGTTATGTCGTAAATCTGAATTGATTTTTCTACACAATGGTGTATAACATGCAGGCCTGGGGTAATGGTAATTTGTAATTGTAATGCATTGTAATATTACATTTTTTGGATGTAATGCAAAGTAATTTGTAATGCACATTTTCTGCATTACAATTACATGTAATGTAATGATTACTTTAGTTAAAAATTGATGTAATGCCTCCATTACAGTACATTACTTTTCATTACAAATTGGTAAAATACATAAAATTGAAGAATATTGTATAATAAAAATAAAATATTAACAAAAACAAAAGAAAGTATGGAATAAAATTTTTGACACAGTTAATTACTGTATTAATTAAATTACATCAATCTTTAAAACACACATTAAGGTAATAAATATAAAATGGTTAAAATTATCAAGTTTTGATTTTGGTTTCTGATATTTGTTTAAAATGATATTAGGAATATTTTGGTGTTTGGTGGTTTGGTGTTCAATGAAAAATCTTATAAAAATTTATCAAACAAAACTATATAGATGAATGGAAAAAATATGAATATGAAATTTTCATAATTCTATACACACCTTACATGTATTTCAGTGAAAGATTGAATATGTCAAACAACATTTTTAAACCAAACTGTGGTTTGGGTCCTGTCTGTGTTGTTATTTCACCTAATTAATATCAAAATGTTTTTATTGCAATCAAATCTTCTCAACTTATGTTTGTCCTCACAGATCCCTTAAGCATTTCAAATGATAATCCTTTAATGACACATTTATTATATTCCTTTGAAATCCCTTAATGATGTCTTAATGATTAAGTGATCAATGTAAGAAACAAAATTATATGATAATTTATTTATTTTTTACCACCACCTAAGAATCTTAAAAGTGACTTTTCCAGTGCCTCCTACTCCTCATTCAAAGAGTATAGACACAGGTATGGTGCAGTACATGATGTTGACATCTACTTGTCTGAGCCATGTGAAGAAATTTCAATCAATGCACTGGAATGATGGAAGTCAAATTCAGTGTGCCTTTCTTTTTTGGCTAATACAGCTATCAAGTATTTACACACACATCAGCTGCTGTAGAAAGGCTTTTTAGTATTGCCAGAAAGGTGTACAGAACTGATCGCTGTTTTCTTAATGACATCACTTTTGAACCTCTTATGATAATAAGGTTCAATGGACATATTGATTAACCAGTATTTGAAGTCTATGTCACTAACACTGTATATATATCTACATATACCCCTGTAATATTTATCAAATTCTTATAAAAATCTGTTTTTTGAAATGTTTTTAGTTTTTATATTGAAAAAGTAATGTGTAATGTAATGCATTACACAGGCAAAGTAATTGTAATGTAATGCATTACATGTGAGAAAAAATGTAATTGTAATTGTAATTGTAATGTAAGAATCACAAAGTAATTGTAATGTAATGCATTACATTGCAATGTAATGGCCCCAGGCCTGATAACATGCCTACTTTTGTTGTCGGAATCATCCGTAGCAATCCTACCCAAATGTAGCAACGTAATTATTTCGTCTACCGATGCCAATTTGGAAACAAACGTCTCGCAGTGAAAGGTATCTTCCCACTCTCAAGGTCTAAATGTTTCTTGGAGTTATCTGATCTTATTTCGTTTCATACGTTAAGTCAAGAGAGAGTCTGAATGATATCAAAACAATGGGAAAATCTGAGTTCTAAAAATAGAAACTGCTGCCACATTAGACATACCTCAAATAACACTTTAATATCTAGGGTTTGTATCACATATAATCTTTTACTAATTTACAATAAAGATAATAATTACTATTTAGAGAAAAGCTGACAGTTTTTTTGTAAATATTTTTTATAATAAATCAAACACTGCAGACTTAGTGTTTCCAATTTGGCATCAGTATACAAAAACCTCACGTTGACCTGCTTCTGAGGCATGCTACGAATGATCCTGTCCAGACAACAATGGTAGTTGAGTCATACACCATTGAGTAGATAAATCAATTTACATTTATGACATCTCTTGCTGCCGAAGGGACACATATGTCCATGTTTCAATGTACATGTATGCCAGCTTTTCATCAGTGCTGTACCTTTATCAAAATAAAAAAGTGTAATATGTTTCTACAATGTCTTACAAATGTAACGGTCATTACGGCATAAACGTCAAGCAGTCGTATTTAATGTCATATGAAATGCAACCCTGAACAACAACTGGCAGCAAGAGGGTTAAGAAGGTTTGGCTACCAAGAAATCGAAATAAAACAGAAGTTCGCGACCGGGTGACATTTTTCAAAATGTTCAGTTAAGTACATTGTGTTCTATTAAGGTATATAGGGGGGGGGGGGGGATTTGAGACAAGTGCCTGTGGCTGCACTTACTGGTCAAAATTTTTATATGGATTTGCCATGTTTGCGGAAAAGAAAAAATTTACAATGTGTACAAAAACTGTTCACAGATAAAAAAAATGCCTGAGTACACATATACCTGTGATATATACTATAAATATGCGTTTCTCTCTTTTTGACTTTTGAATGGCGTCACCAATGGATCCTGAAAACCATTTCATAACGCAAATATGTTTAATAAAGTACTAAAGTAAAAAGTCTATATTATGTTGGATTTTAACCGGAAGTTGTTTGGGTTAAAACGAAACCGGATGTGTTTACTTTTGTTTCTTTTATACAAAAGAGTGTAGTGCTCAAAATCCAGTAGGAAAACACAGTACATTGTACATAGATGTGTAAAGTTAACGCAATTATAATTCTACAATTCAAAAGATTGTGGTTTGTCTAACAATTATAACACAGTCCTTAAGACACTGCTCAACACTCCGACAGCTTATATCATGAGTGTTCTATTATTTCATGACAGTAGTTTTCACAAATCATTAATCAACAGTGAGGATCAATTTTAGATGATGTCAGTTAATATGGTGGGTTTAGATATTTAGTGAATCATTGTTTCCTTCTGTATCTTAATCTGCATTTTCTATCTTCTGCCAATATATAGGGCACACACACAATAGACAACTTTCGAGTTCGATGCATTTCCGTAAAAAACTCTGGTTTTAGTGAACGTCATTTGTGCGTTTAGGGGTGTTGTCACTTCCATTCTAATGTTGAGCGATTGGTTGGAAAACTATAATTCTGTATTGTATGAATTATTCGGCAAATTGAATTCTCAAAATTGACAATCAGCACTGCTGTCATTAGGGAATAGTCATTAAGTACCTACAGAACAACCATTATTTCTTGTCTATCCTGCACAACGACGATCACTAAGACGCTTAATGAACGTTAATAGTGCAGGGATACAGGCGAGCCCCTCTATCTGGTAAATGACGTCATAAAGGCACGCATAATTGACGAGTTTTTTCCGGTAACGGATGAACTTGAAAGTGATCTATTGGAATAAAAGGTAACTATCCACCAGTATTTTAATCTGTATATACAGGGTTGTACTGGGTACAATGTAATACTGGGCAATACTGGGTAAAATAAGATACTGGCCTGAATTTACTGATAGTACATGTATGATACTAAACCCCTAACGGGAGGGATTGTTCCTGATATTCATATAATGAAGACATAATCTTTCAATCAGTTTAATTGAGGTCTGGAGGTGCAATCTATTTAAGATATATATATATAAACATATTTTGATTTATAAATAAGTTTACTTGTTTGAGAGTCTTATAGTTATGCACCTCCACCAAATTGAAAATTGCAGAAAGAGTTTAGGAATTAAATGCTTTAAAAGCAACAGTTAGTTTATTGCTATCCAAGCTGAATCTTGAAATATGAAATTGGTGATCCATAAATGTACTTATTTCATACAACTACATTGCAATGGAAAACTTTAGTGAAACAGAAAGTCAGTAATTATTTGTCAAAACAAATTAAACAAGAAATTACATTGTTTACTCTAAAATACATTGGAGAAATACATGTATATACAGGGTTTGTAGAGTATTTTCTTACAGGTTGATAATATTAGTTATTATACATTTTGTATATAGTCTGAACATGGCTTAAGCTTTTTATGTAAACACTTAGACCAATCCAGACAGGAGGGTGATTTCATAGATATTTAGGAAAGAAAGGTTTTTCCATTACAATTGTCTTGTGTGTCTTTAAATACATGCAGTGTGCACTTGTCTCAGAGTTGCTAGAATAATACTTTCTCAAATGTATACACTTGTACATGTATTATACGTGTCATAACTATATATATTGTTGTTCATTGACCAATTATCTCTTGCAAATATTACTTTATTGTTGGTTAACATTTAACTGGTAAAATAACACTTTTTTTGTTGAGTCTGCGTTAAGTTTTGGTGGTCAAGTCCATATCTCAGATACTATAAGCAATAGGTCTAGTATAATCAGTGTATTGAAGAACTGTAAGCTACAGGTGTCATCTGACCTTGACCTCATTTTCATGGTTCAGTGGTTATACTAAGTTTTTGTGTTTTGGTCTGTTTTTCTTATACTGTATGCAATAGGTCAATTATATTAGGTGTATGGAATGATTGTAAGTTGAACATGTTTAGTTGGCAGGTGTCATCTGACCTTGACCTCATTTTCATGGTTCAGTGGTTAAAGTCAAGCATTCGTGTACTGGGGACACATTCTTGTTTCTAATACTATATGCAATAGGTCAACTATATTTGGTGTATGGAAATATTTTATGATCTGTATGTCAGTCGCGCATGTTTTATTTGACCTTGACCTCATTCTCACGGTTCATTGCTCAGTGTTTGTGTTTTGGTCTGTTTTTCTTAAACTATACATTATGATATTGTATAGTTTAAGAAAAATTATGTAAGCAGTAGGTCAACTATCTATGTTGTATGGAAGAATTGTTAGCTGTACATGCCTGCTTGGCATGGTTAATCTGACCTTGACCTCATTTTATTGGTTCATTGGTCATTGTTTAGTTTTCTTGGTTAATGTTAAGTTTTTGTGACAGTTGTATTAAAGCTTTTTATTTAGGACTATAAACATAATGTCATTGATTAGTAAAGAAGGCGAGACATTTCAGCGTGTGCACACTTGTTTAGGTTAATAGAGCAAATATCCTTCAAGTTGGCTGTAATCATATGCCATATTTATTAGCACTTGTACAAAATATGTACATCAAATGGGTTATTTCCTACTATTGCTACTGTTGATTCATAATTATTCAAAGGATACCAATTTTTGTGGGTTCTTGGGTACAGGTGAACCACGAATTCAAATGTTCAATGAATAACATGTTTTCAATAGGCTTTGTATACAGAGGCGGGCAAAACCACGAAATCAAATATTCACGAATATGCAAGTTTTCAGCAATCCACTAAAATTGATACCCACAAAAATAAATTCATCCACAGTATGTCTTTATCAAAACAATACTTTTACAAAATGATAGTCATCATAGGGTAATTTGATATATACATGTATGCTCTGCCTTTTAGTGCCCCTGAGGGTTGTTGGTGCAAGTTGTTTGTTTAAAATAGGTATTATCACTCTAACCATGTTTACATATATGGACCATAATTTGCTATTGGGCTCGTTTCCTATAACGATAGAAAAGTGATAAAAATGTGTATTACTGTAAGAAAAGTTGTAACTACATCTAAAGATGCCTTTATTTTTATCAACATACAAGTGTATGCTACTCTTCCCTAGAAAAAAAATTGAAATTAACAAATTTCAAAGATTATACCACCGTATTTTTGTGTCGTTTCTCGCGTTACTTTTCGCTTCCGAAGTGCATAACACTGACTGATTTATAGATAATTGTCACCGGCAAATTCGTAACTTTTGCTTTCAAATAATAAAGAACATCGACCAATAAGAATAGTCAGAAGAAAATGCCGAGAACTATAAGTATTTCTGTAGCAGGTGTAAGAACACTAGCGTTACTTTGGTTTCCGATTTCGTAACACAAATTTTAGATGATGTAATCTGCTTTGTTGTAATAGAATTCTTTATAACAATATGCAAATATGAACTCTCGCGAGATGTTCAAACAGGTAAATCAGAGAGGATTTACATTCTAGTTTTGTTCTTCGTAATAATTAAGTTAGAAAATGACGTTATCGTTATGCGTTACATTTCACAAGAAACAGAAGTCCAGTTATTTCCTTTTTTTTTATTAAAATTGTTTTCGTCGTTAAGTTCTAATCATTTCCGGTCATACGTGAAACATGTGACTAACATATGATCACGCCCTTACGGCCGGATATACGAAATACTAGGTCTTAACATTGTTTTGGTTTCCAACGGGATGTTAGCAAACATAATCTGTAGACTTGTTTCGTCTTGTTTAAAAAAGGAAAATACAATTTTCAAAGAGATTGCGCCGGGGGTCTGTTATTTTTCCTATGTGCATAATGTTACATACCATCTTGTGTGAAAATAAATGCCCAATGACTTGACAAAATCAATTTCGGACGTTATAACACACTTCGTTTCCGGATAACGATGTAAAGGGCCCTTGGAAAATTCAATCGAAATTACGTCTCTTATCATTGTGCCGATGCTCGTTGGATTGATTTTGCTTCAGTAGTAAATATTACTGGATATTTTAGGTGAATAAAGATAATTTAATAAAAAATACATGTTAATATACCGTTACACTTGGAATGTACAAAGCTGGTATCTTTGTCACAATTTTTAATTAATTTTTTTTATTCATGTTCTGCAAACACTTTTCAGAAACGCAATAAACTTGTCAAAGGAGAAGTTAACTTTTACCATGCATGACTTGGAAGGAAGTACTTTATAGATTTTAGCCCACTAAAGTAGGTTAAAATGTGGAAACCATGTAGATGGTGTACAGGTCACAAATATCACATGGTGCCTATTTTAAAGATTTTAATTCCAAGATAAAAGTTTTTTTTGAAAGATTAGAACTTGTTCTAAATCTTTTATACTTAGGCACCAGCCTCCCTAACAACAGGACAGGTTAGCTACTGTTACTAAATGTATTCACACTGAAATATAGTTCCCTATGGTTCTGATATATGTGCACATAATACACATATAAACTGAAAAAAACTGGGTATATTATTGGAGCAGTTCATTCAAGAATGTATGTCATTAAGGTGTGTTGATGTGCAGGCTTTTAAAAAACATTTTGATTAGGTAACTGGGTATTGATTCAACTAGTATGATTGACAACTGTCATTATCACTAAACAATCAGAGACATGGTGAACCTTTAATTACAATGCCCCACCTCCTAAACTGCCAATCAAATTGACCACATTACCTATCAACCTCAGTCTTACATAATTATACAGACCACTCAATATAATTCTTAATACACAAGTATTTGACCTCATAATTGAATACACAAATGTGTATATTAGATGTTTGATATTTATAAGGATGATAGATTTATTTATTGCCAATTACTTTTGATTTACATTACATAAAGTGATTCTGTAAATTTTATCCGAAAGATAAATGATTAATTGATTAACAAGATCTTAAAAAAATGAAATATGAATATAAATATGAATAAATAAAAGGTATTCAAGTAAGGCCTATAATTTACTTGATAAATTTCCAATAATCATCTGTAATTAATCAACAATTAGATAAGGACACTTTTTTTTTATCAGGAATTGGCTTGAAACAGTTTAAAAATTTTAAAACTTTTAATTATAACAAACCATTGTTTATTAGTTTATTTCCCATCAATCATTATGTCTATTTTAGTCATTTGAATTTTTATTAGAAGTGAATACATATGTTTGCAATCAAGAAAGAATCCACATTTCAATAAGATAAGTTTTTTAATTGGTTACGTTGAAAAAGTATATTTTCAATGCCCTGTGTTGAAAAATACTTTAAAAATTGACCAAAAGGCACTCTAAAACTTTTAATCTTCAATGCCCTATAACCTCTGTTTCAACTTATAAAATGCCCCATAACAACATTTTTCAATTTTGTTTGTTGACACTTTAAAGAACTTTTTAAGCTGTTGGTCTAGATTTATGTCTTACAAGGATAGTTGGTAACATTTACTAGAAGAATTTTTGCATTTTTTTGTTTTTTTGAAACATGTTCAGAACCGGCAACATATGATAAGATATAAACTACAGTTTAAATAAAATTTTGCAAATTAAGAGACCCATATTATTTAATTTGAGCTCATTTTATAGATCTTCATACTGGAAAAGCAAGTTTCCTTCTAAAGACCTGCTGTAAATGCAATTTTCAGCAATAGTGCTTTATAAATGTTCATTTTTCCCCACCATACCTTAATATGAAATAATTCAAACTACTCTTCTAATCTTTCCATGAGTGATTTCCATCACTTTGATTCTTTACTGGATTTAAAGAATTTTACATTGCCAATGATTTGGAATAAATTGTATATAACTGGAATTTCAAAACCAAATATAAATACATTTTTTTGGCTAAAACATCAAGATACAACGATTATTGTATCCTGTATCAATGAAGAAAATAGGGAAATTTCTGAATAAATTGTACTATTGTTTTCAAAACAAGCACATATTTAGGAGGTTTATAATACTGTTACATTTAAGATGGATTTTAAGAAAAAGTATACTGTTCAGATTATTTTAAGCAGATTTTGCAATAAAATAAAACTAAAAAAAATGCTTTCGGTTTCTTATGGTTTCCTGTCGCGTTTAAAAAAACCTTTAATTTAACATTGAAAATAGATTTTAAATATTAACATGAAGCAAGTAACACTAGTAATGGTGTTCATTTATGTTTTTTGAAATATATTGTGCAAAATAAAGAAAATAAAGATTGGTTTCCTGTTTGGTTTCCTGTCACGTAAACGGTGAATCAAAATGTATTAATTTTTTCTCGAAAAACTCAATTGTTCCATTAATACTATTCTAACAGACTAACACCAACACAACCCACAGAATAAAAGTTAAAGTTTTAGAACTTATAAAAAAGGATACAAAAAGAAACCAAAGGCCGAAAACCAAATTATGGTCCATATGTACATCACATGACATTATCATGGAATAAAGAATCCTCCTGTTAGTGTTACCTGTTAAGTTCTATCAACAATGTAGCTAATGCTTCGTGGCCGAGTGATCTAAGTAGTTTCTACTGTTATAACTAGCCAGTCAACACTAAGGTTGTGAGTTGAACATCGCTTGTGTGGATGCACTAGAATCCAATCCAAATTGACTAGGATTGTTAGTTTCCCTATCAAAGGTTGTGATTTTCTCCAGGCACTCCGGCTTCCTTCATCAATAACAACTGTCCGCCATGATATAGCCATAAGTGGTGCTTAAAAGTGCTGATAAAACACCAAAAATAGTTGTGTATTCAAAGGGGGGTGGGGTTGGATCTGGAGGTTGGAACCCTTCTTTTTTTCTTGATGATCAATGCATTTGAAGGGGGACGTTTAGTTGGACCTGCCTTTTTCATCCTGCGTTGGGAACTCCCCCTTTGGAAAATGGTTAGATCAGCTCCTTGATATATACATTGTTACTTATACATTTTATTTATTAGTCCCCTAACGACGAAGTCAAAGTTGATTTTAGGTTAGCACTCAGTCCGTCTGTCTGTCCATCCATCAGTCTGGCTAATCAGTCTTCGACACTTTATTTCTTCGTTCTTGAAGATATTTATTTGATATTTGGTATATAGTGTTATCATGACGAGTTAAAGATCAATTTCGAATTTTGTTCCGGTCTGAAAATTGAGTCCAGAGTTATGGTCCATTTCTAATGTTAGAGTACTATGCATATATGTTAAACCATATTTCTGTACACAGGGAGAATACTCATTTTTTAAAAGACTTTCTTTGGTAAATTGTTTGAAGAATTTTGTAACGGGTTTGTTTGTTATATTTTGAATAAACTAATTTTCTGAATGCTATGTACATGATAAACATGTAATATATAAAAAAAATTATGAAGTGAAATCCTTTAATTAGATAATAATCTATTTTAATTATTAAAGGTATATATATTTCATTACATTACATTGTGTAGAAAAAGTTGTTAACATTTTATAGATGAGTTAACAAATATATATTAGTTTGTGACAAGTAAAAGAAAAAAATATTTGGAACTATTAATTATATTTGATTATAATTTGAAAATAGATATACATTGTAATACATCATTTCTAATTTTAAAGAACTATTAATCATATCTAATGTTAAGAGTGTTTTCCATACTTTTTTTCATCATGCTTGAAGATATTGATTGATAAATGGTATATGTATTTATCATGACAAGTTACAGATCACGTTTGAATTTTTGTTTCTGTCTAAAAATTTTGTGCAGAGTTGTGGTCCTCGGACTTGAAAAATTCACTCATACAATCAGTTTTCCACACTGTTTTTAGTCATGCTTGAAGATATTGACTTGATATTTTCTTTTTGTTTACACCATGACAAGTTTTAGAACAAATTAGCATTTTGTTCTAGTATAATAAATTTTGAACTGGTAGAGGACTTATGTATTGCCATTCAATACTCTCAGAATGCTTGTTTTTACAGAAATACTAAGAAATTAAACTGTCAATTGTTCTTGAACAATTGAGAGGTCTTTCCTTTTTTAATGTAAAATACATGTTCCAACAGACGTAGAATGTATTGAAAAGGTCAAGGTCAACCTTAAAAAGCTCGAAAACACACTAAAAATCCTTTAAATAAGGTTAAAAACACTAAATTCGCTATCTGGGACATGACCTTGACCTTTGACCTTTTGACCTTTGTCAAGGTCATTGGTCCCCAATGCCATTACTGAAGACCTTAAGGGTCTAGGACCTTTGGTTATATAGTAAAAGCTGATTTTGTCTTTTCAAAAACCTAAAACAGGGGTTATGCCCCTTATAGAAAGGTCAAATCTCTTTGGTCAAAATGTAACAAAGTTGCGCCATAATGACCCAAACATTTTCCACCATTTAAAACTTCTGTAAGTATAATGGTTTCTGAGATTATCCCATAACAAGGTGTTAGGTCAAAGGTCAAGGTCAACATACAAATTTGACCTTGAGGTATTTTTTAAAGATACATGAAATGATGATGATTGGTGAAGATCCTATGTGTCTACGACTTACGGTTTCTGAGTTTTGGTGGTCAACCGACACCGGTTGATTTTCATAGGGGCATAACCCTACCAATGAGTCGTTGAATCTTTTCGATCCAAATGTAACGAAGAACCAGGGTCTGGTCCTGAACAAATTTCACCCTTCATTTTTTTTCTACCTATTACGGTTACGGTGTTGGAACGATAACAAGGTTTTTGGGTTTCGGAGGGATTACTCCGAACCGACAAAATATTTCGACTAACAGGGTGAGTTCCGGATAGGTATTCATGACACCGATACAAAGTGTGAACATGAAAATGACACGTCTTACGGTTACGGAGGGAAATTTTGTCAAAGTTTGGCGGAACAAGAAGAATAATAATAATTAAACTGTCAATTGTTCTTGAACAATTGAGAGGTCTTTCCTTTTTCAATTTAAAATACATATTCCAACAGACGTAGAATGTATTGAAAAGGTCAAGGTCAACCTTAAAAAGCTCGAAAACACACTAAAAATCCTTTAAATAAGGTTAAAAACATTAAATTCGCTATTTGGGACATGACCTTGACCTTTGACCTTTTGACCTTTGTCAAGGTCATTGGTCCCCAATGCCATTACTGAAGACCCCAAGGGTCTAGGACCTTTGGTTATATAGTAAAAGCTGATTTTGTCTTTTCAAAAACCTAAAACAGGGGTTATGCCCCTTATAGAAAGGTCAAATCTCTTTGGTCAAAATGTAACAAAGTTGCGCCATAATGACCCAAACATTTTCCACCATTTAAAACTTCTGTAAGTATAATGGTTTCTGAGATTATCCCATAACAAGGTGTTAGGTCAAAGGTCAAGGTCAACATACAAATTTGACCTTGAGGTATTTTTTAAAGATACATGAAATGATGATGATTGGTGAAGATCCTATGTGTCTACGACTTACGGTTTCTGAGTTTTGGTGGCCAACCGACACCGGTTAATTTTCATAGGGGCATAACCCTACCAATGAGTCGTTGAATCTTTTCGATTCAAATGTTACGAAGAACCGGGGTCTGGTCCTGAACAAATTTCACCCTTCATTTTTTTTCTACCTATTATGGTTACGGTGTTGGAACGATAACAAGGTTTTTGGGTTTTGGAGGGATTACTCCGAACCGACAAAATATTTCGACTCACAGGGTGAGTTCCGGATAGGTATTCATGACACCGATACAAAGTGTGAACATGAAAGCGACACGTCTTACGGTTACGGAGGGAAATTTTGTCAAAGTTTGGCGGAACAAGAAGAATAATAATAATTAAACTGTCAATTGTTCTTGAACAATTGAGAGGTCTTTCCTTTTGTAATGTAAAATACATGTTCCAACAGACGTAGAATGTATTGAAAAGGTCAAGGTCAACCATAAAAAGCTCGAAAACACACTAAAAATCCTTTATATAAGGTTAAAAACACTAAATTCGCACTCTGGGACATGACCTTGACCTTTGACCTTTTGACCTTTGGCAAGGTCATTAATCCCCAATGCCATTACTGAAGACCCCAAGGGTCTAGGACCTTTGGTTATATAATAAAAGCTGATTTTGTGTTTTCAGAAACCTAAAACAGGCTTTATGCCCCTTAAAAAAAGGTCAAATCTCTTCGGTCAAAATGTAACAAAGTTGCACGGTAATGACCCAAACATTTTCCACTATTTAAAACTTCTGTAAGTATAATGGTTGCTGAGATTATTCCATAACAAGGTGTAAGGTCAAAGGTCAAGGTCAACATACAAATTTGACCTTGAGATATTTTTCGAAGATACATGAATTGATGATGAATGGTGAAGATCCTAGGTCTCTACGACTTACGGTTTCTGAGTTTTGGTGGTCCACCGACACCGGTTAGTTTTCATAGGGGCATAACCCTACCAATGAGTCGTTGAATCTTTTCGATCCAAATGTAACGAAGAACCGGGGTCTGGTCCTGAACAAATTTCACCCTTTGTTTTTTTTCTACCTATTATGGTTACGGTGTTGGAACGATAACAAGGTTTTTTGGTTTCGGAGGGATTACTCCGAACCGACAAAATATTTCGACTAACAGGGTGAGTTCCAGATAGGTATTCATGACACCGATACAAAGTGTGAACATGAAAGCGACACGTCTTACGGTTTAGGCTGCTAACTTCGTCAAAGTTTGGCGGAAGAATAATAATAATAATAATAATAATAATAATAATAATAATAATAAACAGAAGAAATACAGTAAGGTCTTTCCCTTTTGTAAAAGGAAAGACCTTAATTAAAATGTCAATTGTTCTTGAACAATTGAGAGGTCTTTCCTTTTATAATGTAAAATATATGTTCCAATAGACGTAGAATGTATTGAAAAGCTTTAAAACACACTGAAAATCCCTTAAATAAGGTCAAAAACACATAATTCGCTATATGGGACATGACCTTGACCTTTGACCTTGTGACCTTTGTCAAGGTCATTAGTCCCCAATGTCATTGCTGAAGACCCCATGGGTCTAGGACCTTTGGTTATATAGTAAAAGCTGATTTTGTCTTTTCAGAAACCTAAAATAGGATTTATGCCCCTTAAAAAAAGGTCAAATCTCTTCTGTCAAAATATAACAAAGTTGCGCCGTAATGACCCAAACATTTTCCACTATTTAAAACTTCTGTAAGTATAATGGTTTTTGAGTTGTTCTGATAACAAGGTGTTAGGTCAAAGGTCAAGGTCAACATACACATTTGACCTTGAGGTATTTTTGAAAGTCTCATGAATTGTTGATGAATGGTGAAGATCATAGGTCTCTACGATTTACGGTTTCTGAGTTTTGGTGGTCCACCGACACCGGTTAATTTTCAAAGGGGCATAACCCTACCAATGAGTCGTTGAATCTTTTCGAATCAAATGTAACGAAGAACCGGGGTCTGGTCCTGAACAAATTTCACCCTTCGTTTTTTTTCTATCTATTACGGTTACGGTGTTGGAACGATAACAAGGTTTTTTGGTTTCGGAGGGATTACTCCGAACCGACAAAATATTTCGACTAACAGGGTGAGTTCCGGATAGGTATTCATGACACCGATACAAAGTGAGAACATGAAAGCGACACGTCTTACGGTTTAGGCTGCTAACTTCGTCAAAGTTTGGCGGAAAAAGAATAATAATAATAAACAGAAGAAATACAGTAAGGTCTTTCCTTATAGAAAAAGGAAAGACCTTAATAATTAAACTGTCAATTGTTCTTGAACAATTGAGAGGTCTTTCCTTTTGTAATGTAAAATACATGTTCCAACAGACGTAGAATGTATTGAAGAGGTCAAGGTCAACCTTAAAAAGCTCGAAAACACATTAAAAATCCTTTATATAAGGTTAAAAACACTAAATTCGCTATTTTGGACATGACCTTGACCTTTGACCTTTTGACCTTTGTCAAGGTCATTAGTCCCCAATGCCATTACTGAAGACCCCAAGGGTCTAGGACCTTTGGTTATATAGTAAAAGCTGATTTTGTCTTTTCAGAAACCTAAAACAGGGGTTATGCCCCTTATAGAAAGGTCAAATCTCTTTGGTCAAAATGTAACAAAGTTGCGCCATAATGACCCAAACATTTTCCACTATTTAAAACTTCTGTAATTATAATGGTTTCTGAGATTATCCCATAACAAGGTGTTAGGTCAAAGGTCAAGGTCAACATACAAATTTGACCTTGAGGTATTTTTTAAAGATACATGAATTGATGATGATTGGTGAAGATCCTACGTGTCTAAGACTTACGGTTTCTGAGTTTTGGTGGCCAACCGACACCGGTTAATTTTGATAGGGGCATAACCCTACCAATGAGTCGTTGAATCTTTTCGATCCAAATGTAACGAAGAACCGGGGTTTGGTCCTGAACAAATTTCACCCTTCGTTTTTTTTCTACCTATTACGGTTACGGTGTTGGAACGATAACAAGGTTTTTTGGTTTCGGAGGGATTACTCCGAACCGACAAAATATTTCGACTCACAGGGTGAGTTCCGGATAGGTATTCATGAAACCAATACAAAGTTTGAACATGAAAGCGACTTGGTTTACGGTTACGGAGGGAAATTTTGTCAAAGTTTGGCGGAACAAGAAGAATAATAATCAGAAGAAATACAGTAAGGTCTTTCCTTATAGATAAAGGAAAGACCTTAATTAAAAACCAATTGTTCAGAGAACAATTGAAGGTCTTTCCACCAGTAAATATCTATTTTGATATTAAAATATTAAAAATCAGTCTAAAATGTCAGTTCCTATGGCTTTATGATGTATAGATATGAATTTTAACCAAAGGTCATAATCTAAAACGCCAAATTTACCTATGACCTTGACCTCAATTTCAAGGTCACAAACTGAGGATCTCAAATCAAAAGACCCTAGGTCTTTAATATGTATGGTTAGTAAGTAATATCACTTTATGCATAATTTTAGATGTGGTAGGGGCGAAAACTCCCATTTATTGTCTACGCACCCTTTCAACCAAAATTATTATGTTACGACATGTCGCAACTAACAATTTAGTAAAAATAATTTGTCGATATCTGATAAGGTTAATGAAAATGAGTGAAAATAAGCCAAAATCAAAATTTAGAATATGACCTTGACCTTTGACCTTGACCTAATTTTCATTTTTTTTTATCAAGGATCTCAAATCAAAAGACCCTAGGTCTCTATCACTTATGGTTTTCCAGTTTAAATACATTTCAAAATTTCAAATACAAAAGGGGAAATAACTCTCATATGGAATCTCTATACGGCTTCGGTCAAAATAAGACAGCACATCCTGAAGATGTAATGAGCAATTTGCAAAAATAAATTTGTCGGTTTCTTATACGGTTGTGAAGATTACGCGATAACAAGAAAAACAGTGTTCGGGGAGATAACTCTTATATGGGAAAGATTTTGGTTACACGGTGTCAGTTACAAAAGCGTAATAACTGTTCGATATCATATACCATATGTCTAAGCGACATCTTGCGAAACAAAAAAATTGCGGAGAAACAAAAAGTTGGCGGAAGAAAAAAAAAAATAATTAAAAACCAATTGTTCAGAGAACCATTGATGGTCTTTCCACCAGTTAAGACTTTTTTTTATATTAAAATATTAAAATTTGGTTTAAAATGTCAATTTTAGCGCCAAATGACAGCTTATTGAACGCTTATTCAAAAAATATATGGTTTCTATAAAAAAAATATATCGAAAAGGGAGATAATCTTTTACTTCCGGTTTAAAAAGTTTACTTCCGGTATTGTTTGATAGTTTACTTGACACTGATTCCAAAAATATATGGTTCTATATACATTTACTTTGATTTAGTACAAAAAATAGCTACTTCCGGTTTACAAAAGGTCACTTCCGGTTGTGTTTTTTAAGGTCACATTGCTTACAACTTAATGCAAAAAGTCCCATGGCTTTATCATGTGTACATATGAGGTAAAAGCAAAGGTCAAAATCTAGAACGTTTAATTAGCATATGACCTTGAGCTCAATTTCAAGGTTATAAACCAAGGACCTCAAATCAAAAGACTCTAGTCCTTTACTATATATTGTTAATGAGTTATATTACCATACGTATGATATTAGATATAAAAATGGGGAAAACTCGCGTCAAATGTCTACTTACCCTTTCGACTAAAATTGATGTGTTACGACATGTCGTAACTAGCCATTGTGTGAAAATATTTTGTCGATATCTTGTATGATTACTGAAAATAAGAGATAACAAGCCATAATCAAAATTTTAATCATGACCTTGACCTTTGACCTTGACCTCATTTTAATTTTTTTGGACCAAGGACCTCAAATCAAAAGACCCTAGGCCTCTACCACTTATGGTTTACCAGTTAAAAATGCATATCACTTATATCAAATATAAAAGGGGAAATAACTCTCATATGGAGTCTCCGGATAGCTTCGGTCAAAATGAATCAACTCATCCTGAGGATTTAACGAGCAATTTGGTAAAATAAATTTGTCGGTTTCTTATACGGTTGCGAAGATTAAGCGATAACAAGAAAAACAGTGTTGGGGAGATAACTCTTACATGGATAAGATTTTGGTTACGAGCTGTCAGTTTCAAAAGCGTATTAATTGTTCGATATCATATACCATATATCTAAGCGACATCTTGTGTAACAAAAAAACTGCGAAGGAAAGAAAATTAGGCGGAAGAAAAAAAAAAATAATAATCAGAAGAAAACCAATAGGTCTTTCCACGGAAAAGTGGAAAGACCTAATAATCAGAAGAAAACCAATAGGTCTTTCCACGGAAAAGTGGAAAGACCTAATAAATATAAATCAATTGCTTTTAAAAAGCAATTGTAAACGGTCTTTCCCCCTTTGAAACATAGATTGATGGGGGGAGGGGGGGGGGGGGTGTTTTGTTTTGTTTGTTTGTTTGTTTGTTTGTTTCTGTAAGGGGTCTATAGTATTGTGTTACCGGAGAAGTTTCATGTTTAGTTTGGAAAGTTTTTCTTTTATTTTAGGTCCAGCGCGCGCGCCAGATTGAGGAGATATCACGTGACGCGGGTATATAATAACGAAAACTTAGTCTTTTTATTTCTTTTTAGGTGGGGACGTTAAACAGACAACATCTATAGAGATGGAATGTACACAATGTAATTTCTTTTGTCATTGTAGGAAATTGACATTTTGATCACAGTTCACCAGCAGTGCATGTTTTGGATTTAATTAATTCGCTGTAACTTTAAAACACGTTTAAGGATTATTTTCTGAAAATGTACATTTTTCAGCACCAGTTTGTAACACAGATAAGTATTTCAATCTAGGAGCGGACATTTTATTGTAGCATTTCACTGAGATTTACGGACCTAGCAAGCAATTTTAACGGCATTGCAATTTCTTTTCTCTAGGAAAAGTCTTGAGAGATATCGGCACCACGTTGTTTTATGAACCTTTAGTACATGTATGCCCTGCTGACTGTAAATTTTGGGATCGATTGGACTTTTAGTTTCAGTGTTTAAGTGATAACAAGGAGGTGGATTTTTTTTTCAGAAGAGATGTAAGATCAATATTAAACTGTCAATTGTTCTTGAACAATTGAGAGGTCTTTCCTTTTTCAATGTAAAATACATGTTCCAACAGACGTAGAATGTATTGAAAAGGTCAAGGTCAACCTTAAAAAGCTCGAAAACACACTAAAAATCCTTTAAATAAGGTTAAAAACACTAAATTCGCTATCTGGGACATGACCTTGACCTTTGACCTTTTGACCTTTGTCAAGGTCATCGGTCCCCAATGCCATTACTGAAGACCCCAAGGGTCTAGGACCTTTGGTTATATAGTAAAAGCTGATTTTGTCTTTTCAAAAACCTAAAACAGGGGTTATGCCCCTTATAGAAAGGTCAAATCTCTTTGATCAAAATGTAACAAAGTTGCGCCATAATGACCCAAACATTTTCCACCATTTAAAACTTCTGTAAGTATAATGGTTTCTGAGATTATCCCATAACAAGCTGTTAGGTCAGAGGTCAAGGTCAACATACAAATTTGACCTTGAGATATTTTTTAAAGATACATGAAATGATGATGATTGGTGAAGATCCTATGTGTCTACGACTTACGGTTTCTGAGTTTTGGTGGCCAACCGACACCGGTTAATTTTCATAGGGGCATAACCCTACCAATGAGTCGTTGAATCTTTTCGATCCAAATGTAACGAAGAACCGGGGTCTGGTCCTGAACAAATTTCACCCTTCATTTTTTTTCTACCTATTACGGTTACGGTGTTGGAACGATAACAAGGTTTTTGGGTTTCGGAGGGATTACTCCGAACCGACAAAATATTTCGACTCACAGGGTGAGTTCCGGATAGGTATTCATGACACCAATACAAAGTGTGAACATGAAAGCGACATGGTTTACGGTTACGGAGGGAAATTTTGTCAAAGTTTGGCGGAACAAGAAGAATAATAATAATCAGAAGAAATACAGTAAGGTCTTTCCCTTTAGTAAAAGGAAAGACCTTAATTAAAATGTCAATTGTTCTTGAACAATTGAGAGGTCTTTCCTTTTGTAATGTAGAATACATGTTCCAATAGTTGAAAAGCTCTCAAACACACATTAAACCGTTAAAATATGACAAAAACAACAAATTCGCTTTTTAGGACATGACCTTGACTTTTGACCTTGTGACCTTTGTAAAGGTCATTGGTCTACGATGTCATTGTAAAAGACCCCATGGGTCTAGAACCTTTGGTTCAAGAGTTAAAGCTAATTTTGTTTTTTCTGAAACCGTTAACGGGGGTTATGCCTCTTAAGGGTATGTCAAAGCTCTTCGGTCAAAACGTAAGAAAGTTGCGCCTTAGTCAACTCAACATTTTTCACTATTTACTTTTTCTGTAAGTATAATCGTTTTTGAGATATCCAATAAAAATTTGAAAGGTCAAAGTTCAAGGTCAACCTTAAAAAGCTTGAAAACACACTAAAAATCCTTAATATAAGGTTAAAAACACTAAATTCGCTATCTGGGACATGACCTTGACCTTTGACCTTTTGACCTTTGTCAAGGTCATTAGTCCCCCATGTCATTGCTGAAGACCCCATGGGTCTAGGACCTTTGGTTATATAGTAAAGGCTGATTTTGTCTTTTCAGAAACCTAAATCAGGGGTTATGCCCCTTACAGAAAGATCAAATCTCTTCGGTCAAAATGTAACAAAGTTGCGCCTTAATGACCCAAACATTTTCCACTATTCAAAACGTCTGTAAGTATAATGGTTTCTGAGATTATCCCATAACAAAGTGTTAGGTCAAAGGTCAAGGTCAACATACAAATTTGACCTTGGGGTATTTTTCAAAGTCACATGAATTGATGATGAATGGTGAAGATCCTAGGTGTCTACGACTTACGGTTTCTGAGTTTTGGTGGCCAACCGACACCGGTTAATTTTCATAGGGGCATAACCCTACCAATGAGTCGTTGAATCTTTTCAATCCAAATGTAACGAAGTACCGGGGTCTGGTCCTGAACAAATTTCACCCTTCGCTTTTTTTCTACCTCTTACGGTTACGGTGTTGGAACGATAACAAGGTTTTTGGGTTTCGGAGGGATTTCTCCGAACCGACAAAATATTTCGACTCACAGGGTGAGTTCCGGATAGGTATTCATGACACCGATACAAAGTGTGAACATGAAAGCGACATGGTGTACGGTTACGGAGGGAAATTTTGTCAAAGTTTGGCGGAACAAGAAGAATAATAATAATAATTAAAATGTCAATTGTTCTTGAACAATTGAGAGGTCTTTCCTTTTATAATGTAAAATATATGTTCCAATAGACGTAGAATGTATTGAAAAAGCTTTAAAACACACTGAAAATCCTTTAAATAAGGTCAAAAACACATAATTCGCTATATGGGACATGACCTTGACCTTTGACCTTTTGACCTTTGTCAAGGTCATTAGTCCCCAATGTCATTGCTGAAGACCCCATGGGTCTAGGACCTTTGGTTATATAGTAAAAGCTGATTTTGTCTTTTCAGAAACCTAAAACAGGATTTATGCCCCTTAAAAAAAGGTCAAATCTCTTCTGTCAAAATATAACAAAGTTGCGCCGTAATGACCCAAACATTTTCCACTATTTAAAACTTCTGTAAGTATAATGGTTTTTGAGTTGTTCTGATAACAAGGTGTTAGGTCAAAGGTCAAGGTCAACATACACATTTGACCTTGAGGTATTTTTGAAAGTCTCATGAATTGTTGATGAATGGTGAAGATCCTAGGTCTCTACGATTTACGGTTTCTGAGTTTTGGTGGTCCACCGACACCGGTTAATTTTCAAAGGGGCATAACCCTACCAATGAGTCGTTGAATCTTTTCGAATCAAATGTAACGAAGAACCGGGGTCTGGTCCTGAACAAATTTCACCCTTCGTTTTTTTTCTATCTATTACGGTTACGGTGTTGGAACGATAACAAGGTTTTTTGGTTTCGGAGGGATTACTCCGAACCGACAAAATATTTCGACTAACAGGGTGAGTTCCGGATAGGTATTCATGACACCGATACAAAGTGAGAACATGAAAGCGACACGTCTTACGGTTTAGGCTGCTAACTTCGTCAAAGTTTGGCGGAAAAAGAATAATAATAATTAAAATGTCAATTGTTCTTGAACAATTGATAGGTCTTTCCTTTTCGAAATGTAAAGTACATGTTCCAATAGTCGTAGAATGCATTGAAAAGCTCTCAAACACACACAAAACCGTTAAAAAATGACAAAAACAACAAATTCGATAATTTGGACATGACCTTGACTTTTGACCTTGTAACTTTTGTGAAGGTCATTGGTCCACAATGTCATTATAAAAGACCCCATGGGTCTAGGACTTTTCGTTCAAGAGTTAAAGCTAATTTTACCTTTTCAGAAACCGTTAACGGGGGTTATGCCCCTTAAGAATATGTCAAATCCTTTCGGTCAAAATGTAGAAAAGTTGTGCCTTAGTCACCCAAACATTTTTCACTGTTTACTATTTCTGGAAGAGTAACCGTTTTTGAGATATCGACTAAAAAGTTGAAAGGTCAAAGGTCAAGGTCAACCTTAAAAAGCTTTAAAACACACTAAAAATCCTTAAAATAAGGTCAAAAACACATAATTCGCTATCTGGGACTTGACCTTGACCTTTGACCTTGTGACCTTTGTCAAGGTCATTAGTCCCAAATGTCATTGCTGAAGATCCCATGGGTCTAGGACCTTTGGTTATATAGTAAAAGCTGATTTTGTCTTTTCAGAAACCGAAATCAGGGGTTATGCCCCTTACAGAAAGGTCAAATCTCTTCGGTCAAAATGTAACAAAGTTGCGCCATAATGACCCAAACATTTTCCACTATTTAAAACTTCTGTAAGTATAATGGTTTCTGAAATTATCCCATAACAAGGTGTTAGGTCAAAGGTCAAGGTCAACATACAAATTTGACCTTGAGGTATTTTTCAAAGATACATGAATTGATGATGATTGGTGAAGATCCTAGGTGTCTACGACTTACGGTTTCTGAGTTTTGGTGGTCAACCGACACCGGTTAATTTTCAGAGGGGCATAACCCTACCAATGAGTCGTTGAATCTTTTCGATCCAAATGTAACGAAGAACCGGGGTCTGGTCCTGAACAAATTTCACCCTTCGGTTTTTTTCTACCTATTACGGTTACGGTGTTGGAACGATAACAAGGTTTTTGGGTTTCGGAGGGATTACTCCGAACCGACAAAATATTTCGACTAACAGGGTGAGTTCCGGATAGGTATTCATGACACCGATACAAAGTGAGAACATGAAAGCGACACGTCTTACGGTTTAGGCTGCTAACTTCGTCAAAGTTTGGCGGAAAAAGAATAATAATAATTAAACTGTCAATTGTTCTTGAACAATTGAGAGGTCTTTCCTTTTGTAATGTAAAATACATGTTCAAATAGACGTAGAATGTATTGAAAAGCTTTAAAACACACTGAAAAACCTTTAAATAAGGTTAAAAACACCAAATTCGTTATATGGGACATGACCTTGACCTTTGACCTTTTGACCTTTGTCAAGGTCATTAGTCCCCAATGTCATTGCCGAAGACCCCATGGGTCTAGGACCTTTGGTTATATAGTAAAAGATGATTTTGTCTTTCCAGAAACCTAAAACAGGTGTTATGCCCCTTAAAAAAAGGTCAAATCTCTTCGGTCAAAATGTAACAAAGTTGTGCCGTAATGACCCAAACATTTTCCACTATTCAAAACTTCTGTAAGTATAATGGTTTCTGAGATTATCCCATAACAGGGTGTTAGGTCAAAGGTCAAGGTCAACATACAAATTTGACCTTGAGGTATTTTTCAAAGATACATGAATTGATGATGATTGGTGCAGATCCTAGGTGTCTACGACTTACGGTTTCTGAGTTTTGGTGGTCAACCGACACCGGTTAATTTTCATAGGGGCATAACCCTACCAATGAGTCGTTGAATCTTTTCGATCCAAATGTAACGAAGAACCGGGGTCTGGTCCTGAACAAATTTCACCCTTTGTTTTTTTTCTACCTATTACGGTTACGGTGTTGGAACGATAACAAGGTTTTTGGGTTTCGGAGGGATTACTCCGAACCGACAAAATATTTCGACTCACAGGGTGAGTTCCAGATAGGTATTCATGACACCGATACAAAGTGTGAACATGAAAGCGACACGTCTTACGGTTACGGAGGCTAACTTCGTCAAAGTTTGGCGGAACAAAAAGAATAATAATTAAACTGTCAATTGTTCTTGAACAATTGAGAGGTCTTTCCTTTTATAATGTAAAATACATGTTTCAATAGACGTAAAATGTATTGAAAAGCTTTAAAACACACTGAAAATCCTTTAAAAAAGGTCAAAAACACATAATTTGCTATATGGGACATGACCTTGACCTTTGACCTTTTGACCTTTGTCAAGGTCATCAGTCCCCAATGTCATTGCTGAAGACCCCTTAGGTCTAGGACCTTTGGTTATATAGTAAAAGCTGATTTTGTCTTTTCAGATACCTAAAACAGGCTTTATGCCCCTTAAAAAAAGGTCAAATCTCTTCGGTCAAAATGTAACAAAGTTGCGCCGTAATGACCCAAACATTTTCCACTATTTAAAATTTCTGTACGTATAATGGTTTCTGAGTTGTTCTGATAACAAGGTGTTAGGTCAAAGGTCAAGGTCAACATACACATTTGACCTTGAGATATTTTTGAAAGTTTATGAATTGTTGATGAATGGTGAAGATCCTAGGTCTCTACGATTTACGGTTTCTGAGTTTTGCTGGTCCACCGACACCGGTTAATTTTAATAGGGGCATAACCCTACCAATGAGTCGTTGAATCTTTTCGAATCAAATGTAACGAAGAACCGGGGTCTGGTCCTGAACAAATTTCACCCTTCATTTTTTTTCTATCTATTACGGTTACGGTGTTGGAACGATAACAAGGTTTTTTGGTTTCGGAGGGATTACTCCGAACCGACAAAATATTTCGACTAACAGGGTGAGTTCCAGATAGGTATTCATGACACCGATACAAAGTGAGAACATGAAAGCGACACGTCTTACGGTTTAGGCTGCTAACTTCGTCAAAGTTTGGCGGAAAAAGAATAATAAACAGAAGAAATACAGTAAGGTCTTTCCCTTTTGTAAAAGGAAAGACCTTAATAATAATAATAATAATAATCAGAAGAAATACAGTAAGGTCTTTCCCTTTAGTAAAAGGAAAGACCTTAATAAACAGAAGAAATACAGTAAGGTCTTTCCTTATAGAAAAAGGAAAGACCTTAATAAACAGAAGAAATACAGTAAGGTCTTTCCTTATAGAAAAAGGAAAGACCTTAATAATAATAATAATCAGAAGAAGAAATACAGTAAGGTCTTTCCTTATAGAAAAAGGAAAGACCTTAATAATAAACTGTCAATTGTTCTTGAACAATTGAGAGGTCTTTCCTTTTATAATGTAAAATACATGTTCTAATAGACGTAGAATGTATTGAAAAGGTCAAGGAAGACCGTACAAAGCTTGAAAACACACTAAAAATCCATTATATGAGGTTAAAAACACTAAATTCGCTATCTGGGACATGACCTTGACCTTTGACCTTTTGACCTTTTTCAAGGTCATTAGTCCCCAATGTCATTGCTGAAGACCCCATGGGTCTAGGACCTTTGGTAATATAGTAAAAGCTGATTTTGTCTTTTCAGAAACCTAAAACAGGGGTTATGCCCCTTATTAAAAGGTCAAATCTCTTTGGTCAAAATGTAACAAAGTTGCGCCGTAATGACCCAAACATTTTCCACTATTTAAAACTTCTGTAAGTATAATGGTTTCTGAGATTATCCCATAACAAGGTGTTAGGTCAAAGGTCAAGGTCAAAATACAAATTTGACCTTGAGGTTTTTTTCAAAGATACATGAATTGATGATGATTGGTGAAGATCCTAGGTGTCTACGACTTATGGTTTCTGAGTTTTGGTGGCCAACCGACACCGGTTAATTTTCATAGGGGCATAACCCTATCAATGAGTCGTTGAATCTTTTCGATCCAAATGTAACGAAGAACCGGGGTCTGTTCCTGAACAAATTTCACCCTTTGTTTTTTTTCTACCTATTATGGTTATGGAGTTTGAATGATAACAAGGTTTTTGGGTTTCGGAGGGATTACTCCGAACCGACAAAATATTTCGACTCACAGGGTGAGTTCCGGATAGGTATTCATGACACCGATACAAAGTGTGAACATGAAAGCGACAAGTCTTACGGTTACGGAGGCTAACTTCGTCAAAGTTTGGCGGAACAAAAAGAATAATAATAATAATAATAATAATAATAATAATAATAATAATAATAATAATAATCAGAAGAAATACAGTAAGGTCTTTCCTTATAGAAAAAGGAAAGACCTTAATTAAAAACCAATCGTTCAGAGAACCATTGATGGTCTTTCCACCAGTTAAGACCTTTTTTTTTAATATGAAAATATTAAAATTTGGTTTTAAATGTCAATTTTAGCGTCAAATGACAGCTTATTGAACGCTTATTCCAAAAATATATGGTTTCTATAAAAAAAAAGAAAAAAAAGGGAGATAATCTTTTACTTCCGGTTTAAAAAGTTTACTTCCGGTATTGTTTGATAGCTTACTTGACACTGATTCCAAAAATATATGGTTCTATATACTTTTACATTGATTTAGTGCAAAAAATAGCTACTTCCGGTATACAAAAGGTCACTTCCGGTTGTGTTTTTTAAGGTCACATTGCTTACAACTTAATGCAAACAGTCCCATGGCTTTATCATGTGTACATATGAGGTAAAAGCAAAGGTCAAAATCTAGAATGTTTAATTAGCATTTGACCTTGAGCTCAATTTCAAGGTCATAAACCAAGGACCTCAAATCAAAAGACTCTAGTCCTCTAATTTATATTGTTCAGGAGTTATATTACCATACGTATGATATTATATAAAAAGGGGGAAAACTCGCGTCAAATGTCTACGTACCCTTTCGACTAAAATTTATGTGTTACTACATGTTGTAACTAACAATTTTATGAAAACATTTTGTCAATATCTTATATGATTTCTGAAAATAAGAGATCACAAGCCAAAATCAAAATTTTAATCATGACCTTGACCTTTGACCTTGACCTCATTTTCATTTTTTGGACCAAGGACCTCAAAACAAAAGACCCTAGGCCTCTAACACTTATGGTTTTCCAGTTAAAAATGCATATCACTTATATCAAATATAAAAGGGGAAATAACTCTCATATGGAGTCTCTGGATAGCTTCGGTCTAAATAAATCAAATCATCCTGAGGATATATCGAGCAATTTGGTAAAATAAATTTGTCGGTTTCTTATACGGTTGCGAAGCCTTAGAGATAACAAGAAAAACAGTGTTCAGGGAGATAACTCTTACAAGGTAAAGTTTTTTGTTACGCGGTGTCAGTTTCAGAAGCGTATTAACTGTTCGATATCATATTACCATATATCTAAGCGACATCTTGGGAAACAAAAAAACAGTGAAGGAAAAAAAAGTTGGCGGAAGAAAAAAAATAATAATAATAATAATAATAATAATAATAATAATTAAAAACCAATTGTTCAGAGAACCATTGATGGTCTTTCCACCAGTTAAGACCTTTTTTATATAAAAATATTACAATTTGGTTTAAAATGTCAATTTTAGCGCCAAATGACAGCTTATTGAACGCTTATTCAAAAAAATATATGGTTTCTATAAAAAAAATATATCGAAAAGGGAGATAATCTTTTACTTCCGGTTTAAAAAGTTTACTTCTGGTATTGTTTGATAGTTTACTTGACACTGATTCCAAAAATATATGGTTCTATATACTTTTACATTGATTTAGTACAAAAAAAAAGCTACTTCCGGTTTACAAAAGGTCACTTCCGGTTGTGTTTTTTAAGGTCACATTGCTTACAACTTAATGCAAAAAGTCCCATGGCTTTATCATGTGTACATATGAGGTAAAAGCAAAGGTCAAAATCTAGAACGTTTAATTAGCATATGACCTTGAGCTCAATTTCAAGGTTATAAACCAAGGACCTCAAATCAAAAGACTCTAGTCCTCTACTTTATATTGTTAATGAGTTATATTACCATACGTATGATATTAGATATAAAAAGGGGGAAAACTTGCGTCAAATGTCTACGTACCCTTTCGACTAAAATTTATGTGTAACGACATGTCGTAACCAACAATTGTGTGAAATTATTTTGTAGATATCTTGTATGATTTCTGAAAATAAGAGATAACAAGCCAAAATCTAAATTTTAATCATGACCTTGACCTTTGACCTTGACCTCATTTTGATTTTTTTGGACCAAGGACCTCAAATCAAAAGACCCTAGGCCTCTACCACTTATGGTTTTCCAGTTTAAAATGCATATCACTTATGTCATATACAAAAGGGGGGATAACTGTCATATGGAGTCTCCGGATAGCTTCGACTAGAATTATTCATTTCATCCTGAGGATAAAACGAGCAATTTGGTAAAATAAATTTGTGGGTTTCATATACGGTTTCGACATATAAGTAATAACAAGAAAAACAGTGTTCGGGGAGATAACTCTTACATGGATAAGATTTTGGTTACGCGGTGTCAGTTTCAAAAGCGTATTAATTGTTTGATATCATATACCATATATCTAAGCGACATCTTGCGAAACAAAAAAATTGCGAAGGAACAAAAAGTTGGCGGAAGAAAAAAAATAATAATAATAATAATAATCAGAAGAAAACCAATAGGTCTTTCCACGGAAAAGTGGAAAGACCTAATTAAAAACCAATTGTTCAGAGAACCATTGATGGTCTTTCCACCAGTTAAGATCTTTTTTTTATATGAAAATATTAAAATTTGGTTTTAAATGTCAATTTTAGCGTCAAATGACAGCTTATTGAACGCTTATTCCAAAAATATATGGTTTCTATACAAAAAGATATAAATAAGGGAGATCATTTTTTACTTCCGGTTTAAAATATGTTACTTCCGTTAATTTTTTATTGTTTACTTGACACTGATTCCAAAAATATATGGTTCTATATACTTTTTTCATTAATGAAGTACAAAATATAGCTACTTCCGGTTTACAAAAGGTCACTTCCGGTTGTCTTTTTCTAGATCACATTGCTTGCAACCTAATTTAAAAAGTCTCAAGTCTTGATCATGTATACATATGAGGTAAAAGCAAAGGTCAAAATCTAGAACGTTACATTTACCTATGACCTTGAGCTCAATTTCGAGGTCATCAACCAAGGACCTCAAATCAAAAGACTCTAGGCCTCTACTATATATAGTTAATGAGTTGTATTACCTTACAACTAATATTAGATATAAAAGGTGGCAAAACTGGCATCAAATGTCTACGTACTCTTTCGACTAAAATCTACGTGTTACCACATGTCGCAACCAACAATTTAGTAAAAATAATTTGTCGAAAAGTTATACGGCTTTTGAAAATGAGTAAAAATAAGCAAAAATCAAAATTTATAATATGACCTTGACCTTTGACCTTGACCTTATTTTCATTTTTTTGGACCAAGGGCCTCAAATCAAAAGACCCTAGGTCTCTATCACTTATGGTTTACCAGTTAGAAATGCAAATTCTTATATCAAACATAAAAGGGGGGATAACTCTCATATGGAATCTATATACGGCTTCGGTCAAAATAAAACAAAACATCTTGAGGATATAACGAGCAATTTGGAAAAATAAGTTTGTCGGTTTCTTATACGGTTGCGAAGCCTTAGAGATAACAAGAAAAACAGTGTTCGGGGAGATAACTCTTATTTGGGAAAGTATTCGGTTAAAACGAGTTGGTTTCAAAAGCGTATAAACTGTTCGATATCATATTTCAAAAATCTAAGTGACATCTTGCGAAACAAAAAAACAGCGAAGGAAAAAAATTAGGCGGAAGAAAAAAAAAAATAATAATAATAATAATAATCAGAAGAAATCCAATAGGTCTTTCCACGGAAAAGTGGAAAGACCTAATAATTAAAAACCAATTGTTCAGAGAACCATTGATGGTCTTTCCACCAGTTTAGACCTTTTTTATATAAAAATATTAAAATTTAGTTTTAAATGTTAATTTTAGCGTCAAATAACAGCTAATTGAACGCTTATTCATAAAATATATGGTTTCTATAAAAAAAATATATAGAAAAGGGAGATAATCTTTTACTTCCGGTTTAAAAAGTTTACTTCCGGTATTGTTTGATAGTTTACTTGACACTGATTCCAAAAATATATGGTTCTATATACTTTTACATTGATTTAGTACAAAAAAAAGCTACTTCCGGTTTACAAAAGGTCACTTCCGGTTGTGTTTTTTAAGGTCTCATTGCTTACAACTTAATGCAAAAAGTCCCATGGCTTTATCATGTGTACATATGAGGTAAAAGCAAAGGTCAAAATCTAGAACGTTTAATTAGCATATGACCTTGAGCTCAATTTCAAGGTCATAAACCAAGGACCTCAAATCAAAAGACTCTAGTCCTCTACTTTATATTGTTAATGAGTTATATTACCATACGTATGATATTAGATATAAAAAGGGGGAAAACTTGCGTCAAATGTCTATGTACCCTTTCGACTAAAATTTATGTGTTACGACATGTCGTAACCAACAATTGTGTGCAATTATTTTGTCGATATCTTGTATGATTTCTGAAAATAAGAGATAACAAGCCAAAATCAAAATTTTAATCATGACCTTGACCTTTGACCTTGACCTCATTTTGATTTTTTTGGACCAAGGACCTCAAATCAAAAGACCCTAGGCCTCTACCACTTATGGTTTTCCAGTTAAAAATGCATATCACTTATATCAAATATAAAAGGGGAAATAACTCTCATATGGAGTCTCCGGATAGCTTCGGTGAAAATGAATCAAATCATCCTGAGGATATAACGAGCAATTTGGTAAAATAAATTTGTCGGTTTCTTATACGGTTGCGAAGATTAAGCGATAACAAGAAAAACAGTGTTCGGGGAGATAACTCTTACATGGATAAGATTTTGGTTACGCGGTGTCAGTTTCAAAAGCGTATTAATTGTTCGATATTATATACCATATATCTTAGTGACATCTTGCGAAACAAAAAAATTGCGAAGGAACAAAAAGTTGGCGGAAGAAAAAAAATAATAATAATAATAATAATCAGAAGAAAACCAATAGGTCTTTCCACGGAAAAGTGGAAAGACCTAATAATCAGAACAAATACAATAGGTCTTTCAACTGAAAGGTTGAAAGACCTAATAATAATCAGAAGAAATACAGTAAGGTCTTTCCCTTTAGTAAAAGGAAAGACCTTAATAATAATCAGAAGAAATACAGTAAGGTCTTTCCCTTTAGTAAAAGGAAAGACCTTAATAATTTCAGTGAAAATTATCAAGAAATCTCAAAAGTATTGTTGTTGCAATACATTGAATCAAATGCTGTGGGGTTATCTGAATACACCACTGTATGTTAATTAAATCATATAAATGTAAACATGTAAAGGTAAATCATCACATTGGGCTAGTGACTGGTTATCATATGATCTTTGACCTTTTAGATTTACAGGTTTTAAAAATAATATAATCTGAAATGATTGATTAACATGAATTGTAAAAGTAAGTGACCATTAGAATTGATACATTGTGTATAAATTTAACAAGTGGAAGGATTGAATATCTTTTTTCACCTGATCTATAAATGAAATCCTGGGACTTTAATTACCATGATAACACAAGCTTACAGTAGTATATTAGTCCTAGATGAAATCATGTGACAATTAGATAATAACAAACGAATTCAAATAATCTGAATTTTTAACCTCTGTATTCCACCATAGTAACCTAATAGAGAGATAAATAATATATATATATTATTCATACAAGAAAGGCAAAGGTAAAACAAATTTTAGTTAAATATCACCTTATCCAAATGTTTGAAATGTTTCAAAATATTAAAGAAGTCTATGACTAATAAAATAATGATTGTTTTAAATGTAATTAAGATGATAAGTTTAAGATTAGAATCATTTATGTAATTGATTAATTTGCAGAAATCACATGTCTGCATTTTACAATATCTTTGACATTATTGCTGCAATAATGGCTTATATTGTAGATTATAAGCAGCCCTAAATCTATTATCTACAGAAATAGTCTTTTTTCAAGGACTTCTATACAGTCCTAAATAGACTAAACTTTGATATTATAATCAATGAACACACAAATCTGATCACAAGAGTCTTCAATTTTTTTTTCTGCAAACCACTTATCTAGTCCAAATAGAACTAAAATGATTTTTACTGTTCAGGGTCAGAGGTATTCCTTTAACATTTGACATTAAAAGGAAGTTTTTTCTCGTGCTCTCTGTCATTTAATATTCCATATTAGCTGTTTTTTCTGTCAATTTGCTATCCCAAAAAGCCCCTAAAATGAAATATGAAAAAAGAGTGAAAACCGTAACCGCTTTGAGAAATGTAACCTTTTCATTGTTAGTCATGTAAATATCACCAAATCATTTACTCTTTTGTATATTTGCATATATAATATATATAAATTTGTTATCAAAACTTGATCCAATAAAAAATGTTTAAGTATTTAATGTAAATCAAAATACCAGGTTTACTCTTCTAGTATTTTTTGAAGATTTTGTTTAGGCATTGAGTAAAACCAATTAAATGGGCATAAAAGATGAACGTTATATTTACCTGACTTGACCATTTTGGTCAATGAATACATATATATTACAACACCAAATTTTGTGTTGGTTTTATTGAGGGATTCTGCCTAGAGTGATCATGGTCTAAGATTCCTGCTACTTCTAAGAGTACTAGGATTTTTTTTTTTTTAAAGTTTTTAAAGTCAGATTTTTTTCCCCTAGTATTTTTGTAAAATTCCTGCAATGATAATTTATTCATTCCAAAAATCAAACTTATCTGAACTGGTATTGATTCGTATTTATGCATCATAAACATTATAATGTCAGGATAACAGTTAGCTAAACATTAATTTTGCTGAAATATAAGCAACCATTTTACAGGTGACAAATTCAAAATTTGGAGGGAAACAGATTGAACATTGGGGACACAATGCTGCATGAGTCAGAAATATTCAAATGTAATCTGAGAAGTCACTAATCTCATGTAGACTGTAATGTTTTCTAATTTGCATAAATTTTAAGATGATTTTGTTTCTAACTTGCCTAATATATTTAGTAATTAATCAATTCATGTTCAATCATTTTTGGTCTGTAGAATAAAATTGAGAAAGGAAATGAGGAATGTGTCAAAGCGACAACAACCCGACCATAGAGCAGACAACAGCCGAAGGCCACCAAGAAGTTCATCTTGGCCACTTGTTTTTAGATTTTCATTTATGACAAGTAATTTTGTTGCAGATTTTTCAGCAAATCCAATAGTAAAATTTTGCAGCTAGAAGTTAATTATTTCAATTTTTTCCTCTTTTCTTAATGTTCATGTTGTTATTGCCATTCAAACTTATGAATGACCCTGTTGTGTATTTGTGTATATGTCGTGTACAAGTTGCGATTATGTACAGGTTATAACATGTACAAAAATATTGTACATGTTATAACTTGTATAATGCAAAAATACAAGTTATAACATGTACAAAAGTACCTCGTACATGTTATAACCTGTACAAAATATTGCTTAAAAATGGTTTTAACTTGTACAAAATCGAAAAATAAGGATATGTTTCTATTATTGCAACAGATGTTATTAACCTCAATAATATTTTCATAACTTTTTTATTATTCCTTCGTGTAACTTTGTTAGTGTGTTTTGTTCTTTTTTGATACAGTTAATGTCTAGGGGTCGGTATTACAAAGCATTCCTAAGACCTGTCATAAGATATATCTTAGGACATGTCTTATGCTCCTCTTAGGACTATAGCTATGGACATATCTTTATTTGATGAATTATAATTGTGAGTGTCCACTTTAAAGGCATAGTAAAATACTTTCATTCTAGTTGACGCTAAAATACATAAGAGGATAGCCAGGATAGATGTGTCTACAAAGACAATTGGGAATGGAAATGGGGTGTGTGTTTAAAAGACAAAAACCCAGTCATGGAGCACACAACATCCAAAGACCACAAATACATGCTCTCAAAGCTAGTAGAGGATATATATTTAAAACATCAAAATGACATTCGCTTCATGCAATGATCTTATAGTTTATAAAAAAAAAATGAGTTTAAAATTTACATTAGCATGCTGAAGGCCAAAAATGTTGAAGAGTAGATTCAAAGATATTGATAATGAAGCGTGGTCCAATGAAGAATATTTCAGCTCTCTCTTGCTTTTAAAGAGTAAGCATATAAGACATTGTTGTAGTCTCTGCATGCTATAAAACAAGAGGGAGGAGTATTACTCAACTTTATTAGGCATCGTTCTTTAAATTTTTGGAAGAATTTAGTTACTAGTATCTAATGTAATTGTCATTGGGGAATGCAAGCTTTTAGTAAATAGTGTCACACTTATTTAAGCCATAGGGGACTGCATAAAACATACAATTACATGCAAACACATTTTGCCAGCATAAGTCATGAAAAATATATTTCTGAAACTTTGTGTGCATTGTCCTCTACTGAAAAAGACACGTTCTGGTCTATTTATTGTTGTTCTTTATGCATTGGTGAATTTAAGGGGGTTCGTGGGTCTAAATCATTTATATAGGATTTCTCTATATTTTTCTATAAATGAACTTTATCTTATGGTTAATAGAAAAATAAAATAAAAAAATGGGGACACCGTTCATTGCGCTCACCATCTGCCTTCGAAAGAAGCATACATTTTTGTAAAGGTGTTTTTTTTCTGTTGAAGTAATAGGAGAAATAAAGGTAATATCGAAATAAAAAAAAGAAATTTATTACAGAAATCGCTCAAATTTTACAATAATTTAGTTTAAGTACAGCTTATATGGAAATTATATTAAAAAAGATAGGTCACCGATGAGTTGAAAAAGATATTTCAATTTTAAAGCCAAAAAATGGCATTTTCCACCAAAGGGAGATAATTTGGAACTTTTTCAATGATGTATATGTCGTGTACAAGTTGCGATTTTGTACAGGTTATAACATGTACAAATATATTGTACATGTTATAACTTGTATAATGCAAAAATACAAGTTATAACATGTACAAAAGTACCTCATACATGTTATAACCTGTACAAAATATTGCTTAAAAATGGTTTTAACTTGTACAAAATTTAAGATAAATCTTAATGAGGTAAAATATACATTTAAATTCACCAATGCACAAAGAACAACAATGAATAGGCCAGAACGAGTCTTTTTCTGTAGAGGACAATGATCACAAAGTTTCAGAAATATATGTATCATGACTTATGTTGGCAAAATGTGTTTTCATGTAATTCTATGTTTTATGCAGTCCATCATGGCTTAAATAAGTGTTAAACTATTTACTAAAAGCTTGCATTCCTCTATGACAATTACATTAGATACTAGTATCTAAATTCTTCCAAAAAATTTAAGAACGATTCCTTATAATTTTGGGAAATACTCCTCCCTCTCGTTTTTATAGCATGCAAAGACTAAAACAATATCTTATATGCTTACTCTGTAAAAGCAAGAGAGAGCTGAAATAGTTTTCATTGGACCACGCTTCATTATCAATATCTTTGGATCTACTCTTCAACATTTTTGGCCTTCAGCATGACTTATGTAAATTTATAACTCAATTTTTGTTTATAAACTATAAGATCATTGCATGAGGCGAATGTCATTTTAATGTTTTAAATATATATCCTCTACCGGTACTTTGAAAGCATGTATTTGTGGCCTTTGGATGTTGTCTGCTCCATGGGCAGGTTGTTG
Organism: Mytilus edulis; assembly: GCF_963676685.1. Lineage (NCBI taxonomy): Eukaryota > Metazoa > Mollusca > Bivalvia > Mytilida > Mytilidae > Mytilus > Mytilus edulis. The sequence goes on along the minus strand of NC_092345.1, from coordinate 41,014,581 downwards.
TCTTTTAGACACATACCCCATTTCAATTCCCAATTTTATTTGTAGACACATCTATCCTGGCTATCCTCTTATGTCTTTTAGTGTCAACTAGAAAGAAAGTATTTTGCTATTGCCTTCAAAGTGGACACTCACAATTATAATTCATCAAATAAAGATATGTCCATAGATAGTCATAAGAGGATCATAATACATGTCCTAAGATATGTCTTATGACAAGTCTTAGGAATGCTTCGTAATACCGACCCCTGGACAATAACTGTATCAAAAAAGGACAAAACACACTAACATGAAGGAATAATACAAAAGTTATGAAAATGTTATTGAGGTGAATATCATCTGTTGCGATAATAGAAAAATATCCTTATTTTTCGATTTTGTACAAGTTAAAACCATTTTTAAGCAATATTTTGTACAGGTTGTAACATGTATGAGGTACTTTTGTACATGTTATAACTTGTATTTTTGCATTATACAAGTTATAACATGTACAATATTTTTGTACATGTTATAACCTGTACAAAATCGCAACTTGTACACGACATATACATTTTAAAAGTCATCTGGGGCCAGCCAACACGAATTGATTGTTTTGAATGATTTTTATACGACCGCAAAATTTGAAAAATTTTCCGTCGTATATTGCTATCACGTTGGCGTGTCGTCTGCGTCGTCATCGTCGTCTGCGTCGTCGTCGTCTTCCGAATACTTTTAGTTTTCGCACTCTAACTTTAGTAAAAGTGAATGGAAATCAATGAAATTTTAACACAAGGTTTATGACCACAAAAGGAAGGTTAGTATTGATTTTGGGAGTTTTGGTCCCAACATTTTAGGAATTAGGGGCCAAAAAGGGCCCAAATAAGCATTTTCTTGGTTTTCGCACTATAACTTTAGTTTAAGTTAATAGAAATCTATGAAATTTTGACACAAGGTTTATGACCACAAAAGAACGGTTGGGATTGATTTTGGGAGTTTTGGTTTCAATAGTTTAGGAATTAGGGGCCAAAAAAGGGCCCAAATAAGCATTATTCTTGGTTTTCGCACAATAACTTTAGTTTAAGTAAATAGAAATCAATGAAATTTAAACACAATATTAATGACTACAAAAGGAAGGTTGGTATTGATTTTGGGAGTTTAGGTCCCAACAGTTTAGGAATTAGGGGCCAAAAAGGGACCCAAATAAGCATTTTTCTTGGTTTTCGCACCATAACGTTAGTATAAGTAAATAGAAATCTATGAAATTTAAACACAAGGTTTATGACCATAAAAGGAAGGTTGGTATTGATTTTGGGAGTTTTGGTCCCAACATAATAAGGGGCCCAAAGGGTCCAAAATTAAACTTTGTTTGATTTCATCAAAATTGAATAATTGGGGTTCTTTGATATGCCGAATCTAACTCAGTCATGACTGTGTATGTAGATTCTTAACTTTTTGTCCCGTTTTCAAATTGGTCTACATTAAGGTCCAAAGGGTCCAAAATTAAACTTAGTTTGATTTTGACAAAAAATGAATCAGTTAGGTTCTTTGATATGCTGAATCTAAAAATGTACTTAGATTCTTGATTATTGGCCCAGTTTTCAAGTTAGTCCAAATCGGGGTCCAAAATTAAACTTTGTTTGATTTCATCAAAAATTGAATAAATGGGGTTCTTTGATATACCAAATCTAACTGTGTATGTAGATTCTTCATTTTTGGTCCTGTTTTCAAATTGGTCTACACTAAAGTCCAAAGGGTCCAAAATTAAACTTAGTCTGATTTTAACAAAAATTGAAATCTTGGGGTTCTTTGATATGCTGAATCCAAAAATGTACTTAGATTTTTTATTATGGGCCCAGTTTTCAAGTTGGTCCAAATCAGGATCTAAAATTATTATATTAAGTATTGTGCAATAGCAAGTCTTTTCAATTGCACAGTATTGCGCAATGGCAAGAAATATCTAATTGCACAATATTGTGAAATAGCAAATTTTTTTTAAATTAGAGTTATCTTTCTTTGTCCAGAATAGTAAGCAAGAAATGTCTAATTGCAAAATATTGTGCAATAGCAAGATTTTTTTTTAATTGGAGTTATCTTTCTTTGTCCAGAATCAACTTAAATCTTTGTTATATACAATATACAATGTATATTCACTTTTTACTACCAACTGATAAATAAAAATAATCTTTACCATTCAGTGATAACAAGCAGTTTTTTTACATCTTAATATTTTATGATGTATTTAAATGAGTAGTTATTGTTGCAAACTCCATTAGAAATTTTAATTGAGATTAGTTTTGGAATAAGGGAAAGGGGGATGTGATTAAAAAAATTGGGTTCAATTTTTCTCATTTGAAATTTCATAAATAAAAAAGAAAATTTCTTCAAACATTTTTTTGAGAGGATTAATATTCAACAGCATAGTGAATTGCTCTAAGAGAAAACAAAAATTTTAAGTTCATTAGAACACATTCATTCTGTGCCAGAAACCTATGCTGTGTCAACTATTTATTTACCATATACAATGTATATTCACTTTTTCTACCAACTGATAAATTAAAACAATTTTTACCATTCAGTGATAACAAGCACTTTATTTTACATTTTAATATTTTATGATGTATTTAAATGAGTAGTTATTGTTGCAAACTCCATTAGAAATTTGAATTAAGATCAGTTTTGGAAAAAGGGAAAGGGGGATGTGAAAACAAATGGGGGTGGGCGGTTAAATTTTTCTCATTTCAGATTTCATAAATAAGAAGAAAATTTCTTCAAACATTTTTTTGAGAGGATTAATATTCAACAGCATAGTGAATTGCTCAAAGGCAAAAAAAATATTTTAAGTTCATTAGACCACATTCATTCTGTGTCAGAAACCTATGCTGTGTCAACTATTTAATCACAATCCAAATTTAGAGCTGAATCCACCTTGAATGTTGTGTCCATACTTGCCCCATCCGCTCAGGGTTCAACCTCTGCGGTCGTATAAAACTGCGCCCTGCGGAGCATCTGGTTGTACCATATGACAAAGTAACAACTACAAAAGGAAATAAATAAAATTTGTAATGATAAACAAATGTTTGATTTTTTTCTGAAATTTTTATACCCTCGAGCCTCCTTAAATGTATATTTTACTTCATTAAGATTTATCTTAAATTTTGTACAAGTTAAAACCATTTTTAAGCAATATTTTGTACAGGTTAACTTATAACATGTATGAGGTACTTTTGTACATGTTATAACTTGTATTTTTGCATTATACAAGTTATAACATGTACAATATTTTTGTACATGTTATAACCTGTACAAAATCGCAACTTGTACACGACATATACACAGCTAGTATTTGTATATTTATTATAGAACAAAAATAATTATTCTAGTAGGAAATATGAAAAATTTCTTCTAGGTTTTATGGTCAGAATCTCATTTTCCTGTCAATTTGTTCCTGCTAATTTGAATATTTCTGGTAGAAATCACAATAATCTATTTTAAGAAACCTATGTTATGTCAAAAAATTGATCACAATCCAAATTCAGACTTAAGCTTGAATATAGTGTCCAAACTTACCCCAACTGATCAGGGTTTGACCTCTGCAGTCTTATCAGGCTGCACTTGGCAAGGTGTTTTATTTACAGTTAAGATTGACATTCAGCTTGGGATTAACTTTTTTTGATATTATAAATTTGTAAACCTTCATGGATTGCTATGAAACTAATGTAGCTAATCTTCAAGATCAAGAAATATCGAATTTAGATTTAAAAAGAAATTGATTATGTTTGCTTAGAATCTTCAGAAGTGACAGTGGCTCATATTTTATATCTCCTGAACCATCAGACAAAGGGGATATAGGACATTGATACACACTATGAGCCTATATCGCCTGGGAAACCCAAATAGCAATTATATAAAATGTATACTGGAGTGTCCTGATTTTAACATAAACTGATCATTCTCATCTTCATTTATTCTTCACAGATGATATTTATTCATATTCCCTGTGAAGGTAAACAATCAAATTGTATGACTCACCTGTATAATTTCTCTCTTGATACATCAATTCATGGTAATTTAGCAACATTTGAATTGATATTGAATTATTACTTTTTATTTAATTGTAGGAAGAGGAAGATATGGTACAAGCAGGCAGAACTCGTGACAGTCAAGCAAAAGAAGCAGCCAGGATTATTTATGAAAGTTCTGGACAACCAATTAGGCAATCAAGGTGTTCACAGAATTTTTGCTCATATATGCTTATTATTTATAAGGCTGTTAGTAAAAATTTGTACAATTGTTGAAGCATTTGTATAATTACATATATGGGTAGACATTCATACTACATTCATGTGACATTGGAGATTATTTTTAGCTCACCTGGCCCAAATTTTAGTTTGTGGTGTCACTTTTACCATTCTAGAGTTATGCCCCTCTGATTTTTAGTTTGGCTCAACCAAATGTTATGAAACTTATTCAGAATGTTTATTACATCAAAAATAGATCAAGTTTGAATTATGATGACATTACTTTTACAGTTCTAGAGTTATGCCCCTTTCTATTTTCTAATAAAATAGAGAATGGAAATGGGGAATGTGCCAAAGAGACAACAACCCGACCATAGAAAAAAAACAACAGCAGAAGGTCACCAACAGGTCTTCAATGTAGCGAGAAATTCCCGCACCCTGAGGTGTCCTTCAACTGGCCCCTAAACAAATATATATACTAGTTCAGTGATAATGAACGCCATACTAATTTCCAAATTGTACAAAAGAAACAAATTAAAATAATACAAGACTAACAAAGGCCAGAGGCTCCTGAATTGGGACAGGCGCAAAAATGCGGCGGGGTTAAACATATTTGTGAGATATTAACCCTCCCCCTATACCTCTAGCCAATGTAGAAAAGTAAACGCATAACAATACGCACATTAAAATTCAGTTCAAGAGAAGTCCGAGTCTGATGTCAGAACTTTAGTTTACCTCAACCAAATGTTATGAAACTTATACACAATGCTTATTATCACAATACACAGATCAAGTATGAATATTGGTGGTGTCAAATAAACCATTCTAGAGTTATGCCCTTTAAAAATGGAAAAATTGCTGATTTTTAGCTCACCTGGCCCAAAGGGCCAAGTGAGTAAGTGAGCTTTTCTCATCACTTGGCGTCCATAGTCCGGCGTCCGTAAACTTTTACAAAAATCTTCTCCTCTGAAACTACTAGGCCAAATTTAACCAAACTTGGCCACAATCATCATTAGGGTATCTTGTTTGAAAAGTGTGTCCGACGATCCAGCCAACCAACCAAGATGGCTGTCATGGCTAAAAATAGAACATAGGGGTAAAATGTAGATTTTGGCTTATATCTCTGAAACCAAAGCTTTTAGAGCAAATCTGACAAGGAGTAAATTTGTTCATTAGTACAAGATCTATCTGCCCTGAAATTTTAAGATGAATTGGACACCCAGTTGTTGGGTTGCTGCCCTGAATTCGTAATTTTAAGGAAATTTTGTCGTTTTTATACGACCGCAAAAATTTTAATTTTTTGGTTGTATATTGCTATCACGTTGGCGTCGTCGTCGTCGTCGTCGTCGTCGTCGTCCAAATACTTTTAGTTTTCGCACTCTAACTTTAGTAAAAGTAAATAGAAATCAATGAAATTTTAACACAAGGTTTATGACCACAAAAGGAAGGTTGGGATTGATTTTGGGAGTTTTGGTCCCAACATTTTAGGAATTAGGGGCCAAAAAGGGCCCAAATAAGCATTTTCTTGGTTTTCGCACTATAACTTTAGTTTAAGTGAATAGAAATCAATGAAATTTTAACACAAGGTTTATGACCACAAAAGGAAGGTTGGGATTGATTTTGGGAGTTGAGGTCACAACAGTTTATGAATTAGGGGCCAAAAAGGGGCCCAAATAAGCATTATTTTTGGTTTTTGCACCATAACTTTAGTATAAGTAAATAGAAATCTATGAAATTTAAACACAAGGTTTATGACCATAAAAGGAAGGTTGGGTTTGATTTTGGGAGTTTTGGGTCTAACAGTTTAGGAATAAGGGGCCCAAAAGGTCCAAAATTGAACTTTGTGTGATTTCATCAAAAATTGAATAATTGGGGTTCTTTGATATGCCGAATCTAACTATGTATGTAGATTCTTAATTTTTGGTCCCGTTTTCAAATTGGTCTACATTAAGGTCCAAAGGGTCCAAAATTAAACTTAGTTTGATTTTAACAAAAATTGAATCCTTGGGGTTCTTTGATATGCTGAATTTAAAAATGTACTTAGATTTTTAATTATTGGCCTAGTTTTCAAGTTGGTCCAAATGGGGGTCCAAAATTAAACTTTGTTTGATTTCATCAAAAATTGAATAAATGGGTTCTTTGATATGCCAAATCTAACTGTGTATGTAGATTCTTAATTTTTGGTCCAGTTTTCAAATTAGTCTACATTAAGGTCCAAAGGGTCCAAAATTAAACTAAGTTTGATTTTAACAAAAATTGAATTCTTGGGCTTATTTGATATGCTTTATCTAAATATGTGCTTTGATTTTTGATTATGGGCCCAGTTTTCAAGTTGGTCCAAATCAGGATTCCATATCAAGTATTGTGCAATAGCAAGAAATTTTCAATTTGCACAGTATTGCACAATAGCAAGAAATATCTAATTGCACAATATTGTGCAATAGCAATTAATTTTCAATTGGAGTTATCTTTCTTTGTATAGAATAGTAGTTGATAATGTATGTTGGAAATTTGCCAGACATGACTATGATGTCATTTTCTATTTTTATTTGCCAATAACTTTATGTAAATAACTTCATTGGAAATTTGCCAATATAAAATGTTGCTGATGAAGCTTTTTTTCCTTATCTTATCTAAAATGTTTTTAGATAATGTATGTTGGACATTTGCCAGACATGACTATGATGTCATTTTCTATTTTTATTTGCCAATAACTTTATGTAAATAACTTCATTGAAAATTTGCCAATATAAAATGTTGCTGATGAAGTTTTTTTTTATTGTTTTATACAATAAACAATGTATATTCACTTTTACTACCAACCAATCTTTACCATTCAGTGATAACAAGCACTTATTTTACATTTAAATATTTTATGATGTATTTAAAAGAGTAGTTATTGTTGCAAACTCCATTAGAAATTTCAATTGATATCAGTTTTGGAAAAAGGGAAACGGGGATGTGAAAAAAAAGGGATGGGGGGGTTTAAATTTTTCTCATTTCAGATTTCATAAATAAAAAGAAAATTTCTTCAAACATTTTTTTGAGAGGATTAATATTCAACAGCATAGTGAATTGCTCAAAGGCAAAAAAAACTTTTAAGTTCATTAGACCACATTCATTCTGTGTCAGAAACCTATGCTGTGTCAACTATTTAATTTTAGATTTAAAAAGTTTGAAGAAGAAATCTTTAATTGATTTGTAAAATCTTGACATTTTTTTTTGTGTAAAAAAAACCCATGTAATGTCAAAAATTTGATCACAATCCAAATTCAGAGCTGTATCACGCTTGAATGTTTTGTCCATACTTGCCCCAACTGTTCAGGGTTCGACCTCTGCGGTTGTATAAAGCTGCGCCCTGTGGAGCACCTGGTTGGTTATTATCTTGAATATTATTATAGATAGAGATAAACTGTAAACTGTAATAATGCTCAGCAAAGTAAGATCTACAAAAAAATTAACATGAGCAAAATGGTCAATTGATCCCTTAAGGAGTTATTGCCCTTTATAGTAATTTTACCAATTTTTCATAAATTTTTGTAATCTTTATAAAAATCTTCTTCTCTGAAACTAATGGGTCAAATTTAACCAAACATGGCCACAATCATCATTGGGGTATCTTGTTTGAAAAATGTGTCCAGTGACCTGGCCAACCAAGATGGCCTCCATGGCTAAAAATAGAACATAGGGGTAAAATGTAGATTTTGGCTTATATCCCTGAAACCAAAGCATTTAGAGCAAATCTGAAATGGGGTAAAATTGTTTATCAAGTGAAGATCTATCTGCCCTGGAATTTTCAGATGAATTGGACAACTGGTTGTTGGGTTGCTTCCCCCCTCATTGGTAATTTTTAAAGAAATTTTACTGTTTTTGGTTATTATCTTGAACACTATTATAGATAGAGATAAACTGCCCTTTATGCCAAACTTTATTGAAAGCTCTATATACATTACCAAATCAATTGAAGTTAAAGAGTATAAGCCCTTATTCACTTGTTCCAATTTTTAATATGCCAAAAACATTAGGCAACTATATTTTGAACATCAGTTACATTTTAATAATTGATCTTTTTGTTTTTCAAATATGAGAGTTGTTAATGATTCAGATGTCGTTAAGCTTGTTACAAAGACGTAGTGATGCTGAGCATGATGTTGGTACTACTAAGCGTTACACGACGATCCTCTTATAAGGTGATTTCTACGGTTTCCAAGAACGTTTCAAGCGTTCAAGCTTATAATTGATGAGGTCAAATTACTGCTGCAAATTTGGTAACCAGAGTTTGATTTGTCTGAAAATGCATAGTTTTACAAATGAAACTCAAAGTGTTCGTGTACATATTTTTTTTAATGAATATTCATTTGCAGGAGTTGTCAGTCTTTCCTGGCCATAATTGAACATTTTTCTTTTGGCAGCAGTTCGCATTAATGAATCATACATTAATTTCCAAATTTACACAGATTTATTTTTAATATGAATTACATTTTATATTCCCTATTTATTGCATATTTATACATACTCCTTCTGTTACATTTCTTTCTGTATCCGTTTCAATTTCCATTTCCGTTTCCTTTCTATATTTTATAATCTCCTGATGCTTTCTTTGTGGCAAAATATCTAGGTAGTTAAACATTTTGGATATATGTTTTTTCATTTCCTTATTTTTGTGGCATTATGCATATCCTTTGTTTGTTATAATTGCCAGCAATGGTTTTTCTCTATATTTTTTTTATTTACAAAAAAATTATAGATGTTGCTTTTGACATTTAAACTTGTAGAAAGACAATGTTCCTTAAACTGGCACTAGTTGTCAAAATCATGTTCACCAACACACATTGACATAATTATCAGCAAGATATTATCACATTATGCCACTATTGCACTTCAGTCTGATCAAAAACATACTTAAGATTTGTCAACATGATTTAGAGTACCATCGCAGTTCAGATGCCTTCATATATTTCAAGCTATAAACAGTTCAAGTGGTGAATAAACTAAACAGAGTAGAAGATCTGCTATTATCACAAAAATCCCTAAGGTGTCGTTGTCAGTTTTTCTTGTTGTCTGTGTCATCATCGTCGTAGTCTGCATTATTGTCTTAAGACACATTTGGTTTCCAGACAATAAAATTAGTTTAATAGAAATCCACTCTATGAGATTTTTTTCTTCAAATTTTTTAAAATTTGCAAGAAGAAATATTCAATTGCACAGCATTGCACCATAGATTTTTAAGATCTTTGACCACATTTATTTTGTGACAGAAACCTATATCACATCAAAAATTTTATCACAATTCAATTTCAGACAGTATCAAGCTTGAATATTGTGTCCAAATTTGCTCCAAATATTCAGGGTTTGACCTCTGCATTCGTATCAGGCTGCGAGCAAAGCATTTTATTGTCGAGCCTGCAACTTTTGTTGCAGAAAGCTCGACATAGGGATAGTGATCCGGCGGCGGCGGCGGCGGCGGCGGCGGCGGCGGCGGCGGCGGCGGCGTTAGCTAACTTCTTAAAAGCTTTATATTTTAGAAGGTGGAAGACCTGGATGCTTCATACTTTGTATATAGATGCCTTATGTTACGAAGTTTCCGTCAGTCACATGTCCAATGTCCTTGACCTCATTTTCATGGTTCAGTGACCACTTGAAAAAAAAGTTCAAATTTTTTGTAATGTTGAATTCTCTCTTATTATAAGTAATAGGATAACTATATTTGATATGTGCGTACCTTGCAATGTCCTCATGTCTGTCAGACAGTTTTCACTTGACCTCGACCTCATTTCATGGATCAGTGAACAAGGTTAAGTTTTGGTGGTCAAGTCCATATCTCAGATACTATAAGCAATAGAGGCTAGTATATTCAGTGTATGAAAGGACTGTAAGGTGTACATGTCCAACTGGCAGGTGTCATCTGACCTTGACCTCATTTTCATGGTTCAGTGGTTATAGTTAAATTTTTGTGTTTTGGTCTGTTTTTCTCATACTATATGCAATAGGTCTACCTTATTTGTTGTATGGAACGATTGTAAGGTGTACATGTCTAGCGAGCAGATTTCATGTGACCTTGACCTCATTTTCATGGTTCAGTGATCAAAGTTAAATTTTTGTGTTTTGGTCTGTTTTTCTCATACTATATGCAATAGGTCTACTATATTTGTTGTATGGAACGATTGTAAGGTGTACATGTCTTGCGGGCAGATGTCATGTGACCTTGACCTCATTTTCATGGTTCAGTGGTCAAAGTTAAGTTTTTGAGTTTTGGTCTTTTCATCTAATACTATATGCCATAGGTCAACTATATTTGGTGTATGGAAATATTTTATGATCTTTATGTCAGTCGCACAGGTTTTATTTGACCGTGACCTCATTTTCACGGTTCATTGCACAGTGTTAAGTTTTGTGTTTTGGTTTATTTTTCTCATACTATATGCAATAGGTCTACCTTATTTGTTGTATGGAACGATTGTAAGGTGTACATGTCTAGCGAGCAGATTTCATGTGACCTTGACCTCATTTTCATGGTTCAGTGATCAAAGTTAAATTTTTGTGTTTTGGTCTGTTTTTCTCATACTATATGCAATAGGTCTACTATATTTGTTGTATGGAACGATTGTAAGGTGTACATGTCTTGCGGGCAGATGTCATGTGACCTTGACCTCATTTTCATGGTTCAGTGGTCAAAGTTAAGTTTTTGAGTTTTGGTCTTTTCATCTAATACTATATGCCATAGGTCAACTATATTTGGTGTATGGAAATATTTTATGATCTTTATGTCAGTCGCACAGGTTTTATTTGACCGTGACCTCATTTTCACGGTTCATTGCACAGTGTTAAGTTTTGTGTTTTGGTTTATTTTTCTTAAACTATAAGTAATAGGTCAACTATATATGTTGTATAAAAGCATTGCTAGCTGTACATGTCTGTCTGGCATGGTTCATCTGACCTTGACCTCATTTTCAAGGTTCATTGGTCTATGTTTTGTTATCTTGGTTAATGTTAAGTTTATGTGACAGTTGTTATAAAGCTTAGCTTTATACTAAGGACTATCAACATAATATCAATGATTAGTATAGAAGGCGAGACATTTCAGCGTGTGCACTCTTGTTATATTATTTAGTCATTTGGTGATAATATAAAACAATTTCTACAAACTACAGTAAGATGATGTCTTTTCATATACTGATTTGCATGTTTTGTATAAAAAGCTTTTATTTCTATTTGGTACATTTTGTATTTGTTTTTATTATTTTTTTTAAAGCTATTCACCAAACTATGTACCAAATGGTGTTAATTCCTCTAATAGTGATTCATGGATGCAAGGAGGAATGCTCCAGATGTCAGCAGTCAGGAGGACATTTTGTTTATTGGTGACCTTTGACATTGGTTTGATTTTCATAATATGGGTGATATATACTCAGGTATGTTTCAACTCAAAATTAGATAATTTTATATAGATATCAATTGTTTTCGAGCCTGCAACTTTTGTCTCAAAAGCTAGACATATCTATAGCAATCCTACATTCTGTCTTGTTTGTTGTCATCATCAGCATCACAGTGTCCACAAATATTCACTCTTATTAAAGTTTTTAAAATTTTAATAGCTTTCTTTCTTAAGCTATTGTCTTGATTTCTACCAAACTAGGACAGACGCTTGTTTATCATTGTTTATCATGTTTATGATAATAAGATATAGTATCCAGAAGTAAATTTTGTAAAAAAAAAATCCTGTTTGTCCCTATTATACTTATAAATGGACTATTTTTTTCTGCCAGTTAACATTACATTCACTATGTGGTTAAAGTTTGATTTTTTTATAACTTTTTTTAACTATCCTGGATTTGTACTAATCTTGGACAGAAGATGTGGTATGATTGCCAATAAGACAACTCTCCACAAGAGACAGAATGACACAGAAATTAACAACTATCATAGGTCACTGTATGGACATCAACAATGAGGAAAGCCCATACTGCATAGTCAGCTATAAAAGTCTTTGAAAATGATAAATGTAAAACAATTCAAACGAGAAAACTAATGCCTAATTTTTGTAAAAAAAAATGAAGGAAAAACAAATATGTTACACATCAACGATTGACAACCACTGAATCAGTTTTTCTTCCAGTTAACATTACATACAGTCTGCATTTAAAGTTAATAAAAACTTTTATTAGATTCATAAACTTTCCTGGATATTTATACTACCGCAAAATGTTTGCGGTAGTATATTGGTATGCCGTCGTCATCGGCATCCGAAAATGGATGGTTTCCGGATAATTACTTTAGTATAAGTAAATAGAAATGAATAAAATTTTAACACAATGTTAATAAGCACAAAAGGAAGCTTGGGATTGAATTTGGGGGTTATGGTCCCTAAGGTTTAGGAATCAGGGGTCCAAAGGGGCCCAAAACAAGCATTTATCTAGTTTCAGGACAATAAGTTGTGTATAAGTATTTCAATTGCTCTGAAATTGTACCACGATGTTAAATTTATGAGTAGAAGGTTGGGATTTATTTTAAGGGTTAGGTGGCAAACAGTCAAGGAATAAAGGGCAAAAAAAGGGCCAAAAACAAGCATTTTTGTAGTTTCAAGACAATAACTTGTGTAAAAGTGTATGAATCTTTCTGAAATTATACCACAAGATTCCATACTACAAAAGGATGGTTAGGATTGACTTTGGGGGGGGGGGGGGGTTATGGCTCAAACCATTTATGAATTAGGGGCAAAAAGGGGAAAAACAAGGGTTTTTTTCTGGTTAAAGGACAGTTAAGACAATTTGAAAGCAGTGTACGAAAGGTAATCCAAAAGTAATATTTGAACTACTTCTCACTACTTTTAAATATGTGTATTTGAAATTTGCCAATACATATAACTTCAGTATTAATAAACTTCATTGGAAATTTTCCAATAACTTCAGTATAATAAACTTCATTGGATATTTGCCTTGCCAATAATTTTAGCATAATTGGAAATTTTCCAATAACTTCAGTATAATAAACTTCATTGGATATTTGCCTTGCCAATAATTTTAGCATAATTGGAAATTTGCCAATAACTTAAGTATTAGTAAATATAAATATTTGAAATTTTAACACAAAGTTTGAAACCACAAAAAGGAAGGTTTGGATTGATTTGGGGTTATGTTCCCTTAGTTTAGGAATAAGGGGTATAAAAGGGGCCCAAATAAGCATTTTTCTAGTGTCCAGACAATAACTTGTGGAACAGTGTGTAGAATTGCCTGAAATTGTATCACAAGTTTCCACACCACAAAAGGATGATTAGGATTGGAGTTGTTGAGTAATGACTCAATCTGTTTATGAAATAGGGGGAAAAAAAGTGGGAAAACAAGGGTTTCCTGGTTAATGGACAATTACTTTAGCTTTGTTTCTTTATGTTGGTACTCTTTGCATTTTTTTTGCTAGTTCTAATATGAATTTTCAAACTGTTTCTAGAAAATTATTATTGTCTTGAGATCATTATAGCTGTAAATTTATTTTTAGAAGTTACAATTAAATAATATTAATTTTAACCATGACTTTATGTCATTTTATATTTTAATATTTTATGATGAATTTAAATGAGTAGTTAATGTTGCAAACTCCATTAGAAATTTGAATTGAGATTATTTTTGAAATAATGGAAAGGGGTAGGTGAATAAAAATAAGGAAGGGGTGGGGGGTCACAATTTTTTTCAGAAATTAAAAAGGAAATTTCTTCAAAAATTTGTTTTCAAGCGATTAATTTTGCACAGCATAGTGTATTGCTCAAAAGCAAAAAAAGGAAAATGTTAAATAGTTTTTTTCCAACGTTAATTTATGTGGTTCATAAGTGTTTTTTGGTTTCTCGTTTTATATATAGATAAGACCGTTTATTTGAGAAAGAATTCATGACAGCCTTAGATTTTTTTTCATTTAACCATGGGTTGGGCATTTATATTCTTATTTTTTCATTTAACCATGGGTTGGGCATTTATATTCTTATTTTTTCATTTAACCATGGGTTGGGCATTTATATTCGATTATTTTACCCTGAGCGTTAGCGAGGGGTAAAATAATAATAATAATAATAATAATTCTTTATTTAAAGAGGGTTACACAGTTAGCTGTAAAGCTAATCTTCCCTGAGGCCCTCATGAAATACAATGAAATATAACAAACAATTACAAAATATCAAACAGACACACATACATGAATAATGAAATAAAAAATTGTTATATGAAATATACAATTTTCAAAACAGGTAAAAGTTACAAATTCATATATGACATGTATAGTATTGGCATCAACAATATCATAAGTTTGAGTAAGTGTGTAAAAATTATTATGCATATAAAAAACGCACAGCTTCTTTAATGTTCCATCAAGTAATTTTTTAAATCTTTTTTGAATGAGCTTGTACTTGAGGTTGATTTTTTCAGGGATATTGGTAAGTTATTCCATAAAATAGATCCTGAATATATAAATATTTCTTATAAAGCTCTGTTTTAGCTTTTGGAACTTGTAAATTTTTGCAAGAGGCATTTCTCAAACAATATTGGTTTATTTCTGGCATTTCTATAAACTTTTCAGTGAGATATACAGGGGCTTCAAAATCTTAAGGCATTTATGCATCAAAACTGATTTGTGGTATGAGATTCTGTTCTCTACTGTCATCCACCCAAGCTGTTTAAACAGTGGAGCTGATGATGAAAGTGGATTAGCATCTAAAATAAGTCTTGCAGCCCTTTTCTGCAATTTTATTATTCTGACTAGCTCATTTTTGTCAAGCCTTCGACTTTAGTCGAAAAAGCGAGACTAAGCGATCCTACATTCCGTCGTCGTCGGCGGCGTCGGTGGCGTCCACAAATATTCACTCTGTGGTTAAAGTTTTTGAAATTTTAATAACTTTCTTAAACTATACTGGAATTCTACCAAACTTGGACAGAAGCTTGTTTATGATCATAAGATAGTATCCAGATGTAAATTTTGTAAAAATAAAATTCCATTTGTTCCGTATTTTACTTATAAATGACTTAGTTTTTTCTGCGGGGAAACATTACATTCACTCTATGGTTAAAGTTTTTAAAGTTTTAATAACTTTCTTAAACTATCCTTGGTTTGTACAAAACTTGGACAGAAGCTTGTTTATGATCATAAGATAGTATCCAGATGTAAATTTTGTAAAAAAATAAATCCATTTTTTCTGTATTTCACTTTTAAATGGACTTAGTTTTTCTGCGGGGAAACATTACATTCACTCAGTGGTTAAAGTTTTTAAAATTTTAATAACTTTCTTAAGCTATCCTTGGTTTGTACAAAACTTGGACAGAAGCTTATTTATGATCATAAGATAGTATCCAGAAGTAAATTTTGTAAAAAGATAACTCCATTTTTTCTGTATTTTACTTTTAAATGGACTTAGATTTTCTTCCAGTTAACATTACATACAGTCTGCAGTTAAAGTTTTCAAAACATTTATTAGATTCATTAACTATCCTAAATTTTTACCAAACTTGGACAGAAGCTTCTTACAATCATAAGATAGTATCAAGAGGAATATTTTTATTGATGTTTTTCCTCATTTTTGTTGAGCCTGCGATTTACAGCAAAAGTAGGCGAGACACTGGGTTCCGCGGAACCCTTACAAATTTTTAGCACAACCACTCCAAATAATACAACAATAATCTATCAGTGGGAGAATATAACCATTATAAAATAATTTTCTTAGATCAATATTTAGAAATTTCTTGATTTTAGAGAGTAAAAAAATTCTAGATGATATTGATGAACATAAGTAATTAATATGACCTGTCCAGGACAGATTTGAGTCAATTCTAACACCTAAAAGTTTTTCAATTGATGATTTTTGAAGAATATTATTATCAATAGTTAGAACTGGATCTGCTTGATTTAAACGCAGCCTTTGTCTTGTATCTATAACCATACATTTCGTCTTATCCGAATTTATGAACATGCTATTTTCATGACACCATTTTTCAACACATTGGAGATCATCTTGTACTTTTAATTGCATATCACCAATAGTCTTTCCTGATGTATGCATAGTTGTGTCATCAGCATACAAGTCTGTATGGCAGTTTTTGATGTGTATTGGAAGGTCATTTATGAACAAAACAAACAAAATGGGACCAAGTATTGAGCCCTGTGGAACACCAAAATTTATAAACTTTTTATCAGAAAACTGATTATTTATATGAACTTGGTGTGTTCTTTCACTCAAATATGATTTTAAAAAATCAACAGTATCTTCATGGAAGCCATAAATTAGAAGTTTTTTTACATAGAATTTCATGATCAACAACATCAAAAGCTTTCTTAAAATCCAAGAGGACTGCCAAATTGATATTTCCATTATTCATTTCGTGTAGCCATTTATCAATAATATTAATGAGGACAGTTTGACATGAATGGTTGGTTCTAAAACCAGACTGGGAAGGGTGTAAAATATCAAACTTTGTCAAATATTTATACAGATGTTTCGATACATGTCTCTCAATTAATTTTGATAATGTTGGCAAAACAGATATTGGTCTGTAATTGCTAGCTACATTTTTTCACCAGATTTGAAAATAGGAGCTACTTTGGCATTTTTTTTTAAAACAGATGGATAAATACCAGTATCAATCATTCGATTAAAAATGTATGTTAAGGAAGATGCTATGAAAGGAGCACTAAGTTTTAAAATCTTTGGACCTATATTGTCAGTACCAGAAGATGTCTTAACATCTAGTTTAGTTATTTCAGCAAATAGTTCTGAAGGAATGATGAATTTATTATGCCTTTTTTTCAAGAATTTCATTTGTACATAGTTTGTCAGAGTATTAAAATTTGAGTTGCTTGGTGCCCTACTATGCCTTAATTTTTCAACACATGAGGTGAAATAATTATTGAACGTATTAGCAATTTTTTTATGATGGGTTGTTTTATGGTCTCCAGTTGTAATAAGTTCATGTGGTTTTGATGGATTAGATGGATTTAGGCTGTGAATACATTTCCATAGTGTCTTAGAATCTTTTGAGTCTTTTATCATATCATTATAATACTTCTGTTAAGATTTATCCATAATATGTTTTGTTCTGTTTCTCCAGAATCTATATTCAGCCCACATTCCCAGTGAGTGATATTTATCTCTCATTTTTCTTGCATATGAGATTTCTTTATTGTACCATTCAGGCTGTCTGTCTTTTTTTACCCTCTTTTTCATAATAGGGGCATGTTTATTTAAAATATTATTAAAAATGTTGTACCACATTTCAATACAAACAGATGGGTCATTTTCAAATTCAATATGTTGAAAAGGTGCACTTTTTAAATCTTTTAAATAATTTTGCTCATTAAAAGTCTAATTTCTATAAGTGATTGTTGAATGAGAATGTTTTTTATCATACAATTTCTCTTGTCTTGTCATACATATTGGATAGTGATCACTAATAGAATATTTAGAAACATGAGCCTCTTTAACCATGCTTAAACTTAAAATAAGAATATAAATGCCCAACCCATGGTTAAATGAAAACAATTCTACGGCTGCCATGAATTATTTCGATTCTAATAGAACAAATTTAGTAATTTTGCTATCCGTGAAAGCCCTATACATACGATACTGTTTTGGCTGTTTTGTTTTACCCAATTTTGATAATACATGTATTAGTAATATTATATTATTCAATGATAATTTTTTTTAATCGCATTTTTATACGACCGCATCGGCGTCGTCGTCGTCGTCGTCGTCGTCGTCCGGCGTCCGAAAACTTTTAGTTTTCGCACTCTAACTTTAGTAAAAGTGAATGGAAATCTATGAAATTTTAACACAAGGTTTATGACCACAAAAGGAAGGTTGGTATTGATTTTGGGAGTTTTGGTCCCAACATTTTAGGAATTAGGGGCCAAAAAGGGCCCAAATAAGCATTTTCTTGGTTTTCGCACTATAACTTTAGTTTAAGTTAATAGAAATCTATGAAATTTTGACACAAGGTTTATGACCACAAAAGAACGGTTGGGATTGATTTTGGGAGTTTTGGTCTCAACAGTTTAGGAATTAGGGGCCAAAAAAGGGCCCAAATAAGCATTATTCTTGGTTTTCGCACAATAACATTAGTTTAAGTAAATAGAAATCAATGAAATTTAAACACAATGTTAATGACTACAAAAGGAAGGTTGGTATTGATTTTGGGAGTTTAGGTCCCAACAGTTTAGGAATTAGGGGCCAAAAAGGGACCCAAATAAGCATTTTTCTTGGTTTTCGCACCATAACGTTAGTATAAGTAAATAGAAATCTATGAAATTTAAACACAAGGTTTATGACCATAAAAGAAAGGTTGGGTTTGATTTTGGGAGTTTTGGTCCCAACATAATAAGGGGCCCAAAGGGTCCAAAATTAAACTTTTGTTTGATTTCATCAAAATTGAATAATTGGGGTTCTTTGATATGCTGAATCTAACTGTCATGACTGTGTATGTAGATTCTTAACTTTTGGTCCCGTTTTCAAATTGGTCTACATTAAGGTCCAAAGGGTCCAAAATTAAACTTAGTTTGATTTTGACAAAAAATGAATCAGTTAGGTTCTTTGATATGCTGAATCTAAAAATGTACTTAGATTCTTGATTATTGGCCCAGTTTTCAAGTTGGTCCAAATCGGGGTCCAAAATTAAACTTTGTTTGATTTCATCAAAAATTGAATAAATGGGGTTCTTTGATATACCAAATCTAACTGTGTATGTAGATTCTTCATTTTTGGTCCTGTTTTCAAATTGGTCTACACTAAAGTCCAAAGGGTCCAAAATTAAACTTAGTCTGATTTTAACAAAAATTGAAATCTTGAAGTTCTTTGATATGCTGAATTCAAAAATGTACTTAGATTTTTTATTATGGGCCCAGTTTTCAAGTTGGTCCAAATCAGGATCTAAAATTATTATATTAAGTATTGTGCAATAGCAAGTCTTTTCAATTGCACAGTATTGCGCAATGGCAAGAAATATCTAATTGCACAATATTGTGAAATATCAAAAAAAAAATTAATTAGTGTTATCTTTCTTTGTCCAGAATAGTAAGCAAGAAATATCTAATTGCAAAATATTGTGCAATAGCAAGATTTTTTTTTAATTTGAGTTATCTTTCTTTGTCCAGAATCAACTTAAATCTTTGTTATATACAATATACAATGTATATTCACTTTTTACTACCAACTGATAAATTAAAATAATCTTTACCATTCAGTGATAACAAGCAGTTTTTTTACATCTTAATATTTTATGATGTATTTAAATGAGTAGTTATTGTTGCAAACTCCATTAGAAATTTTAATTGAGATTAGTTTTGGAATAAGGGAAAGGGGGATGTGATTAAAAAAATTGGGTTCAATTTTTCTCATTTGAAATTTCATAAATAAAAAAGAAAATTTCTTCAAACATTTTTTTGAGAGGATTAATATTCAACAGCATAGTGAATTGCTCTAAGAGAAACAAAAATTTTAAGTTCATTAGAACACATTCATTCTGTGTCAGAAACCTATGCTGTGTCAACTATTTAATCACAATCCAAATTTAGAGCTGAATCCAGCTTGAATGTTGTGTCCATACTTGCCCTAACCGTTCAGGGTTCAACCTCTGCGGTCGTATAAAGCTACGCCCTGCGGAGCATCTGGTTCACTTATGTATTTTCTTCCAATGTAATTTTATTCGTTCTGAGGCGAACAAGAAGCTTTAAAACGCCCTGTATTTGCATGCTTGCTTTATTTGTATAAATGTTTACCCAAACTTTGTAATTAAGATTGACATCTTCAAACAATATATATAGGCAAAGTTAAACATGATGTATATAATATATTTAAGTTTGATTTTTTGTTTACAGAGACATACTTGTGACGTCACCTTGTTTCGTTGCCATGCCAAGACAATAACATCATTTCGCTTAATTTTCATTTTATGAAATTTTACCATGAAATATAGATTGAAATGGACGTTGTTTATTTTGCTGTAGAATAGAGATAAATATATTGTATCTGAATCTTGGCCTACGTAAAATGGGGTTTTTGATGTCGAAAATTAAGAATATCTGGTAGTAAAAATAAGTTGGTCGTAACGCAGAACAGCCGTTTTTGTGTATTACTGCGTTTGCGCTAAAGGTAGATGTATAGTGATTATACCAGTTGACGATAATAGGACGTCATATTAGAATTTCCTGTTTGAATGGTTTTACACTTGTAATTTTTGGGGCCTTTTATAGCTTGCTGTTCGGTGTGAACCTAGGCTCCCTGTTGAAGACTGTACCTTGACCTATAATGGTTTACTTTTATAAATTGTGACTTGGATGGAGAGTTGTCTCATTGGCACTCATACCACATCTTCCTATATCTATTGAAAGAAAAATTGAAAACAGAAAGTAATGGGGCAAAGAATAGGTGGTGTGCGTTTTATTAGAATTGTAGGACATAAACTGGCCTTAAATTGAGAGAATGATATGGCACACATAAGAGAAGTTATCTCAAGAATAAATATACCATAATTTTAAAAATACAGAATGGGTATAAGGTTCTATCCAGTTGTAAGTGTAGACAAGTCTATGATATGTTTGATATGTTACAGTTATGCCAAAAATATAAATCATTAAAAGGTATGTACCAACTGTAATATAACCCACTCAATATTTTCTGTCATCACTATTCAACTTACATAATGCCAGTCAATTTATTTTGAATGTGTTACATAAGTTTTATGGTTATTTGATGCAATATTAGAAGTGACAATGAATTAATTATTAAACATTTTCATTTACAGTTACTACCAACATCAGGTGTTGATAATAGATGGGACCAGTTTATAGACCAAGTACAAAGATATGACATTAATAAATCACTATTTGATATAGTTGTAAGTACTGAAGTTACTCATTGCCCATTTTTGTCAAGCCTGCAACTTATGTCGCAGAAAGCCTGATATAGGGATAGTGATCATGTGGTGGCAACATTAGCTTACTTCCTCAAAGCTTTTAATTTAGTAAGACTTCCATTATCACTGAACTAGTATACATATTTATTTAGGACCAACTGAAGGACTCCTCCTGGTGTTGAAGTTTCTTACTGCATTTATAACCCATTGGTAGCCTTCGGCTATTGTTTGCTCTATGGTCAGGTTGTTGTCTCTTTGACACATTCCCCATTTCCATTCTCAATTTTATTTATATTCTAGAAGGTGGAAGACCTGGATGCTTCATACTTTAAAATTGAGAATGGAATAGGGGAATGTGTCAAAGAGACAACAACCCGCCCAAATAAAAAACAACAGCAGAGGGTCACCAACAGGTCTTCAATGTAGCGAGAAATTCCCGCACCCGGAGGCGTCCTTCAGCTGGCCCCTAAACAAATATATACCAGTCCAGTGATAAGGAACGCCATACTAATTTCCAAATTGTACACAAGAAATATATATAGATGCCTTATCACTACAAACTGCTCAGTCTGAAAAAACATATTTTGTGCTCGACCAATTAGGTTGAGCACAGATTTTACTTGACTAGCATGGCTAGACTCGACTAGACTACATTATTTCAATAGTTCTTAACTGTACTCAATTACGGTCTTGACTATACTTAATAAGTCTGATTCAGTGCTTGATAATCAATTTTGAAATGGTCTCGACGAAGGCTGAACCAGCCTTGACCAGTCTTGACCTTTAAATTAAGCCTTGACTGGCCTGATCAGCCCATCTAACTCAATGATATATTGATCTTAAAAAATACAGGTTATTTGGTAGTTTAAATCATTCAAGTTGCTGTGAAATAGATGTATCAATAGGTATAAAAAAAGAAATTTTCAGTTTTGATTAAATTTAGATAGTCATTTTAATTATTTCTATTTTGGTCTAGCGCGTCAGGCACAGTGCAACACAATTTGATGTCACGATATCTCAGTAGCACAAGTTCGAATCCTGGCCACGGAAGAACAAAAAATCTGCTAACACAAACTTACAGATCGAACATTGTTGGGCTGTTATTTAGACAAATTCTATATCTATATATATAAATATATGTATATGTCTGTCTGTGTGTAGTGACAACTGCAAATTATACCTTGTCCATCAGATTTCTTATGATTAAGAGGCCTGGTATTTCTTAATCATAAGAAATCCGATGGACAAGGTATAATTTGCAGTTGTCACTACACACAGACAGACATATACATATATTTATTTACAGTGATTGTATGCTTCTATTAATAGATTAGCATCCTGCAATTATACTGAAGAGATGAGTAGATGATCATTTCTGTACACTAAAAATAAATACTTCGTGTATTGTATCAGAGATGACCTTCTGCTGTTGTTTTTTTCTGTGGTCGGGTTGTTGTCTCTTTGGCACATTCCCCATTTCCATTCTCAATTTTATCCTTGTTTAAATCCTACAAGCAGGTAACGTCTCCCGAAACGAAAGCTTATTTTTGTCGAGCCTGCAACTTTTGTTGCAGAAAGCTCGACATAGGGATAGTGATCCAGCGGCGGCGGCGGCGTTAGCTCACTTCTTAAAAGCTTTATATTTTAGAAGGTGGAAGACCTGGATGCTTCATACTTTGTATATAGATGCTTCATGTTACGAAGTTTCCGTCAGTCACATGTCCAATGTCCTTGACCTCATTTTCATGGTTCAGTGACCACTTGAAAAAAAAGTTCAAATTTTTTGTAATGTTGAATTCTCTCTTATTATAAGTAATAGGATAACTATATTTGATATGTGCGTACCTTGCAAGGTCCTTGTGTCTGTCAGACAGTTTTCACTTGACCTCGACCTCATTTCATGGATCAGTGAACAAGGTTAAGTTTTGGTGGTCAAGTCCATATCTCAGATACTATAAGCAATAGGGCATGTATATTCGGTGTATGGAAGGACTGTAAGGTGTACATGTCCAACTGGCAGGTGTCATCTGACCTTGACCTCATTTTCATGGTTCAGTGGTTATAGTTAAATTTTTGTGTTTTGGTCTGTTTTTCTCATACCATATGCAATAGGTCTACTATATTTGGTGTATGGAATGATTGTTAAGTGTACATGTCTAGCGGGCAGATGTCATGTGACCTTGACCTCATTTTCATGGTTGAGTGGTCAAAGTTAAGTTTTTGAGTTTTGGTCATTTTATCTAATGCTATATGCCATTAGTCAACTATATTTGGTGTATGGAAATATTTTATGATCTTTATGTCAGTTAAGCAGGTTTTATTTAACCGTGACCTCATTTTCACGGTTCATTGCACAGTGTTAAGTTTTTGTGTTTTGGTCTATTTTTCTTAAACTATAAGTAATGTGTCGACTATATATGTTGTATAGAAGCATTGTTAGCTGTACCTGTCTGCCTGGCATGGTTCATCTGACCTGGACCTCTTTTTCAAGGTTAATTGGTCTTTGTTTAGTTATCTTGGTTAATGTTAAGTTTATGTGACAGTTGTAATAAAGCTTAGCTTTATACTTAGGACTATCAACATAATATCAATGATTAGTATAGAAGGCGAGACATTTCAGCGTGTGCACTCTTGTTATAAGCTAGAGTTAGAGGAGGAGAAAAGGTCTCTGCGCAATGCTAGGCGGTGTAGTCGTAGAAGTTAGAAAAAAGTACAGGTTCCAGCCCCGGTGCCGAGGAGGAAGTTACGAATCAAATCTACTCTAACATCGTTAGGTTTATTTCCTAGGCACTTTATACATATTCTTAGGCCTGGTATTTCTTAATCATAAGAAATCTGATGGACAAGGTATAATTTGCAGTTGTCACTACACACAGACAGACATATACATATATTTATTTACAGTGATTGTATGCTTCTATTAATAGATTAGCATCCTGCAATTATACTGAAGAGATGAGTAGATGATCATTTCTGTACACTAAAAATAAATACTTCGTGTATTGTATCAGAGATCCTTGTTTAATTCCTACAAGCAGGTAACACCTCCCAAAACGAAAGCTTATTTTTATAAGCTAGAGTTAGAGGAGGGGATAAGGTCTCTGCGCAATGCTAGTCGGTGTTGTCGTAGAAGTTAGAAAAAAATTACAGGTTTCAGCCCCGGCGCCAGTGAGGAAGTCACGAATCAAATCTAATCTAACATCATTAGGTTGATTTTCTAGGCACTTTATATATATAAATATATGTATATGTCTGCCTATGTGTAGTGACAACTGCAAAATATACCTTGTCCATCGGATTTCTTGTGATTAAGAAATACCAGGTGTTAGAATATGTATAAAGTGCCTAGAAAATCAACCTAATGATTTTAGAGTAGATTTGATTTGTAACTTCCTCCCAGACTGGGGCTGGAACCTTTTTTATTTAAGGCACTTTAAACATATTCTAATACCTGGTATTTCTGAATCATAAGAAATCCGATGGACAAGGTATAATTTGCAGTTGTCACTACACACAGACAGACATATACATATATTTATTTACAGCGATTGTATGCTTCTAAAAATAGATAAGCATCCTTTAATTATACTGAAGAGATGAGTAGATGATCATTTCTGTACATTAAAAAAGAATACTTCATGTATTGTATCAGAGATCCTTTTTTAATTCCTACGAGAAGGTAACACCTCCTAAAACGAAAGCTTATTTTTATGAGCTAGAGTTAGAGGAGGTGATAAGGTCTCTGCATAATGCTAGGAGTTGTTGTCGTAGAAGTTAGAAATAAAAAGTACAGCTTCCAGCCCCGGTCGATGAGGAAGTTACGAATCAAATCTACTCTAACATCGTTAGGTTGATTTTCTAGGCACTTTATATTTATAAATATATATATAGATTGCTGACAAATAAAAACACTTGCCTAATGTCCATCTCTAGATTCGCCTTCCATGACAAGGTAACACTACGACTATTGAAGTTACATATTTTTATATAGCAGATGTAGTCGTGTGGTCTAAAGAGCTGGAATCTCATTGATGGACAAAAATTTGTCAGCATAAAAATCTAATTCTAACACTGTTGGGTGTAATTTCCAGACTCATATAAGTATTTATATTAACTCTGTACCTCTAACACACTGAGATCCAGTGGGCATTTATATTGTATGGTTATCCAGCTTATTGCACTTTGCGATTCTTTAATCAAAACAAATATTGTGTTAGTTAAATAGTACAAGTTCAGGATTTATTCCTTTGTTTTTGGTCTCTCTCATTCAGTCCATCGGGTTCAAGAGTACGTAGTTTATCAGATGCATCCAGATTTCAACTTTAGGTGTCACCATTTTGGATTACCTTATTATTTGAAAGGAGGTATTTTTAAATGTGTACATGTCCTGTTCTTAAGATGTCTCATGATTGGCATTTCTTCCTTTGGTATAAAAAGACCGGTGATTATTAAGTCTAATGTTGAATTAAGTTTCTGTTTCACCAACATATATTGTAGCTTGTAAGTTCTGCAAGGAAGAATATAAATACTATTTTCCATTTTACAATTAGATGTAACATAGATGTTGTATTGCAGCGATATAAAAAGTCAGAATGCAAATTAATACGTTCAAACTCTTTTATGGTTATTTTAGTAACAACAAACAACTTTGTCAATTGGACCTGCTTTGATACGATAACTGCACTTGAACATTTACTATATAACATTTTTGTTCACTATGGAGATTTATATATCATCAAATAATTGTAATTCTTACTGTGCATCATAAACATGCTTGAAATGATAAAATTTATGATAAAAGAGATGATATTTCATTCCTATTGTTATTTATCCAGTTTTAGATGGTCAAAATCAACATGCAGACATCTTATATGTTCAGGTATTTCACATGAACACATTTATTCCAAAACCAGTTGTTGGCATGATAAGGGTTATGTTCTTCTCATATATTTTATGATGGTATGATACTAAACTCCCAACAGGAGGGATTGAGCTTGATTTTCATATGATGAAGGCATTTTCTTTCAATCAGTTTAATTGAGGTCTGGAGTTAGCATGCTAATTAATGGTCGCATATCCTTTGTTAATTTATATATCATTTTGCTCAGTTTCTTCTGGTACCTATATTCTGACATCTGACTATTAGAAGACTTCTTATAAACTCTGAGTTTTACAGTGCGTATTAATGTGTGTTTGTGTATTCTACATAGGTATAAAGGGAGAGAAGAGATTGCACTTAAATATTTAACCCTGCAGCACTTTTGCATCTGTCTGAAGTCAGGATCCTCTGGCTTTTGATAGTCTTGTATGTTTTTTATTTTTTTGGAGTTTAATGTGACTTTCATTTTTACTGAACTAGTACACATTTTTTGTTTGGAGACCAGTAGATAAGCCCACATGTGCAGGTTTTCTTGCGATGTTGAAGACTGATTTATGGTCTTTATCTGTTTTCTGCTCTAGGGTCAGGTTGTTGTCTATTTGACATATTCCTCATTTCCATTTTTTGGCATAACATGAACTGATCTAGCTGAGTTCGATTCATAAATTGCAAAAACAGTAAAGTTCTGGTTTCCTTTCCAAATTATGTGAATTATATGGATTAATCAATAAGTCAGTATTATCTAGACATTTGAGTTTTGAAAAGCCAGATGTGACATCTGTATAGATATGTGTGATTTTGAAAATAAGTAATTTATGTTTCTGAAAAAATTTATATTCAATGAATGTGAAAAAATGTAGAAATAATATAAATACATAAAACGTGTATAACTGAAATATGTTTAGCCAAGGAGTATCTAGTTTGTCTTTTCACAGAACATTTTAAAATCCCTATTAAGATTATATGCAATGTTTACGTGAAGAGAATATATCATTCTCAAAACATTAGACTTCAGATTCGCTGTCCAGAGTAATGACAAAATGAATGAACCGTATATATTGTTTTAAGTGTTTTATAGTTTTAAGTTCCCAATGATGTTCCTGTTTTTCAGATGCTGTCAACAGTTAGACTCACCCTGTTGTTACTAGCATATGCATTATTTAGAATAAATCATTGGTGGATGATAGCAGTAAGTTATACATATATATGTCTCTTTTTGATATTAATGCAATATTAATGAATTTGTTCAATTATTTTTATACAACTGCAAAATTTTTTGCAGTCATATATTGGTAGCACTTCATCATTGTTGTTAGCGTCATCCGAAGACATTTGGTTTCATGGCGAATACTTAAGTATGAGTTAATAGAAATCTAGGAAATTTAAACACAGGTTTATAACCACTAAAGAAAGGTTGGGATTTTGGGGGTTATGGTTCAGGAATTAGGAATAAGGGGCCAAAAAGGGGCCCAAATAAGCATTTTTAGAGTTTCCAGACAATAACTTGTGGAACAGTGTATGGATCTCTCTGAAACTATACAAACTTGTGGCACAAGTTTCCAAACCACAAAGGGATGGTTAGGAAAAAAAATGTTTTTTTGGTTGTTTTTTTTTGGGGGGGGGGGGGGCTGCAATTAGCAACAGCATTGTGTAATGCACAAAAGCAAAAAATTGAATATAAATTCAAATTATATAACCAATTCTAATTTGTCGACTACAGTTATTCTGTGTCAGAAACCTATTATGTATCATATATTTAAGGGCATCCGATACAGTTTCTCGATAAAATGTCATTTCCTTAATTTTTAAATATGTTGTAGGCCTTGGCGAGTTATAAAATAAAACACAAAATAAAACATAGGTCACCGTGCTCGTTTTCGAGAAAATTGAGGCTGAAAATTGGGGATTGGTGCAATTTTGCAAAAAAGTTAAACAATGTTATAAATTTTTTGGAGCAAATATTCTTTGTCGTAAATTATTAAGATCGGGTTCAATTTGAAGCTGTGATAAGTGACAATAAGGAAAAAAATAAATCCCTACACAAATGACTATACAAATTTTCAAGCTTTGCTTAAAATTGCGAACCAGATGCTCAAAGTGGGATTTTTTTAATCCAAAAAATATAGCAATAAAGTGTTTCTGAAAATGTCATTTTTATCATTTTTCTGCATGAACTGCATTTTGTCATGCTTTCTCCAAATATGAAATAAAAAATATATGTCACCGTGCTGGATTCTATGATAAACGCGATTTATCCTAAAAATTGCGTCCCCCCTTTGTAACCTCAACGTTAGCGCTAAAGTGCACGACGTCGTTGGCAGACTTTTTCGACGTAAACTTGAAAATTACCGGCAACATTTTTCAGATGTATAAAAATTGCTTGTAAAGAGCTTTCTAAAAATTGGTAATATTGTTTTCGGAAATAAAATCATGTGAATCATAAATACATCTCTTTGTTTGTGGTCTAAGTGAGAAACATCCCAAGAAAAGTGATTACGGACTGTTGATAATTTTTACGGCTTTTAAAATTAAAGACGCGGCAATTTAAAACTTGACATACAGGTTACATGTACTGTACACACTCGTGCATTAATTTATGTATTAATTTATAGCATATGTTGACCTCTAGATGTTGTTTTTTTTTGTTTTTGTTTTGTTTTGTTTGGTTGGCTGCTATTTTATTACAATACTTCTTTGGCTTTAAATTCTTCTATTCACGTTTCAGTAATCACTTTTTAGAATTTCACATTTATTCATAAAATTAAACTTTTATTCTGATCAATGATTACAATTGAATAAAATTGGGAGGCTCCTAAATATTTTTAAGTTCAGTTTTTATAGTTGACTATGCGGTATGGGCATTGCTCATTGTTGAAGACCGTACGGTGACCTATAGTTGTTAATTTCTGTGGCATGTTTGTTTCTTGTTAAGAGTTGTCTCATTGAAAATTATACCATATCTGTCAGAAAACAAAAACAAAATCTTATCAAGGAATATGCTAAAGGATGCTTTTGTCCAGAGAGATAAACCAGACCATATTTTGAAATTTTTGGATTTCGCAAAAACGATTGAATTAATAGCGAAAGGACTGGACATATTACCTATGCATAATTTCATTGGTAAATAACTATATATTATAGAATAATTTAACTAACAAGTATATTAAATTTTATGCAATAATTATTAATAGTTTCTTAGATACGGCTCGACATGTGAAAACCCCCTCTTTTTTCATAAACTCAATAACTCTAAAATAAAAGAATCGTCCCTAAAAAGTATACAGATCTTCAGATTCATGTAACTAAGAAGTGTGTAAGGTTTTAAGCAATAATCAAAAATCATTTTTGAGATACAGCGCGAACTGTGAAAAAACACCCCCTGTTTTAGTTACAAAGTCTTGTAACTCAAAAAGTTCACAAAAAAGATATACAGATCGTTTGACCATCATGAAAAAAACCAACCATATTTAGTTTAATGACTTTAGGATAATATGCTGTACCATTTTACGACGTACAGACGGACGCCGCACATTTGTATACCATAATACGTCCCGTCAAAATTTGTACGGGCGTATAAACATATTGTTGGCTATTGTCTTTATAATTTTCTGCGGAGTTCAGTATTTTTTGTCGTTTTACTTTTTGTTAGATAAAATACGTGTTACGTGGAGTAAATAGGAACTTTATTAAAGTTGTATCATTGTTGATATTAGCGGAATGCCATTATTTATCTAACATAAATGAATTGATCAGTTAGGAAGTTTACTTCTTGTTGTACCTAGATTTTCGGTATTAGTTTTAAAATATCATTGTTGGTTTTCCGTGCTGTAAAAAAATGACAGAAAATCGGAGCCGGACTAAATTGTGGATGATGAATGATAATAAAAATGTCCTATGCTTGAACAGAATATTTTTTACATCAATTTGGGAATCAGAATATGTTTTCAAGACAAATACTACTAGTAGTCCAAATAATTATGACAGTAAGGAAGGGTATATTAAATTTTTGCTTTGACGGTCCGCCTTCCTGTGACGCGTGAAAGAAAAAAAAATATAATAGCCTTTCAAGACGTTTGGATTAGTAAAATACCATACCTCCTCCAATCTTTTGAAGTGCAATGATCGTTCCATAAATATATTCCATCTGAATTTATTATTTTATTTTAGACAAAACTATATCATATGTAGGACATACTTCCTGAACATGCATGAAATATTTGCCACTTGACGTTAAGCAAACAACATTCAATCAATTTATTGGACATAGTCTTGGTATAAAGCTGGAATTTAAGGTAGCGTCTTTCTCATATTAAAATGATAATTGACATGCATTATATTAGTAACATCAAAAGGGTCAGTCATCTTGAGATTGCTAACTTTACGATAGTTAAATTTGTTGAAGATCTCACAGAAACAGTAATGTGTTTTATTTCTTATGATTTTATTAGACTGTTATCCTTTTAGAATCAAATGCACTAATATAATGGTGTAGAAGTTAGCATGCGGGAGAAACAGAAATTGGAGCATCGGAAAATCCACATTACGTTTCTTATTACGGAAAATTACACGCATTACGTCCCGCAAAAAGTGACGTTTTGCGGGAATCCAAACGCTTAACGTCGCGCCAAGAGTTAACTCCCTTGAAACTGTATCGGATGCCCTTAATTACAATCCAAGTTCAGACCTGTATCAAGCGCAAATATTGTGTCCAAATTTGCCCTAACTGTTCAGGGTTGGACCTCTGCGGTGGTATCCAGCTTTGCTCAGCGAAGCAATTTATTAGTTATTGCAATTTTTCTTTGCAAAGATAAAAAATGTGCAATGCAGGATGCCATTGGAAATCTGTTCTGTTATAAAACATGTACTTTTTTTTGTTTCGATTCAGATTACAACTACATTATCCTGCACATTCCTGCTGGCAAAATGTTTTGTGTTTAATGTAAGTATTTTTTATGTATGTTTTGTATTTCATTTCATTTTTCTTAAGGAAAGAGAGGCAGAAGATACAAGGGGCTATCAAAAACTGTAAGTCAAATAAAAATGTATTACACATTTCCAAAAATAGAAATAGTGAAAAGATATCCTCAATTACTAAACAGAAAACTAAAGGATAAGCAACAGGAAGACCCCCAAAAGCTGAGATGAACTCCAGAAGGGTCAGTTATGATTCCATGATAAATTGCCCCACTGGCAAATCGCCCCACACTTAATCGCCCCTCTTATGAAAAGGGTAAATTTATAATCCGGTATATCTATTATATCAAAGTCATCTGTTTTTGATTCAGATAAACAAATAAAATCATGTTAATGAATAATTTCAACAAATTCTGGATATTGCATCCTATTTCTTAAACCACTACAGTTTAATGATAACACATTACATATCATTTCGTTTATTTTGTCCCTTTTTTAATGTCTCTCTGTGGGGATCCTAGTAATCTTTGGGCATTTAAGAAGTGTGACGCCTCTTACTTGTCTGCCTTTGTTCTGGGGTAGTAAAGTGAAGCGGACTATTCAGTGCCGATACTGCATTGTGCCGATACTGCATTGGAATCCTCTGAAAGCAACATTTGTCTTTCACTGATTGCTGGTTAGTGCTTAATTATTCTTAATTCAAAGACAAAAGTAACAAATCCGGTAAATGCTATGATAACAAATAATGATTAAATAAATTTTCGTATTCTGTGTAGATTAGTTTTGGTTTAAGTGGAGCGAAAATTATATATTCATCTAGATATAAGCGATTTTCATGAAGTGGGGCAAGTTGGCAGGAGTAATGTTAACAGGATTTGGGTGATTTTTTTTAAAAGTTAGGCAAGTTGGTGAAAAAGTGAGGTGATTAGGTGTGGGGCGATTTGCCCTGCGTCCAGTCAGTAGTGCCTCCTCATTCCATGGCATCTGTAGTGTTATTCCAGTTGAAACTTGCGGAATAATAGCTTGTGATTGGCGACCATCAGTTGTATTATTTGGGAATTAAGTCTCCTTTGGAAGACTCAATTGTTGTTACCGTTTTGAAAAAAAACACTAAAATACTCGCTGAAAATGGGAAAAATTCACTTTATGTTGTTTCATTTAAAATTTCGCTGTTTTTATCAATTGATAGTTAAGGCTTAAATTAAAATATTGTTTGTTTGCAGTTTACTAACCGACCCTTGAAAATCCTCCCGACTGTGAAAATTTTATTGCTTTAAATTTGAAGAAAGTTTTTTTAATACTTCTATTGACGCGATCCGGAACTTTGGGTCCTTTCCGGAAATGATTTAAAGTCTGGGCCAATTACGCATTTCAAGTTCGGTTTTTCTTAGCTTCCCGTCAAGCGTTTATGTGACCATTTAATGATAAAGCACATGGAAATTGTTTTACAGGTATCCATGAAGTCACGGGGGAGTACTTTACGCTGTCGTCTCGTGTCAATTTTAAGACAAATAACAAACAAAAAAGTTTATTAGTAAACTGTTTATACAGATTCAGGCTCATGTAATGATGTGTGATGATATCATTGACGATGATGCAGCGGATATTCATAACTGACACGATAACCATTCTGTCTCTAACAAATCGGGTACAGAATCTGTGGAGCCTGACTTTATGGAACCAATTTCAGTGGTTAAATAATTCGACAGCAGCTTGAAGTATGGCATATTTTCTACAAATCGTTGTGAAAACGACAAAGATGAAACCACTCCTCCGTGACTTAAATCTTCATGGATATCTGTAAACACGTCTGTACGGAGGAAGGGCTCATTTGAAATGTTAATGGATATATAGATCATGCCAAATCAATAAGAAGCAACCCTAACTACACAAAGATGTAGAGAAAATGAATGGTTAGCTTGAAAAATAAATATACTCTCTCTATATTAAATCTATCTTCGACTGTTCGATTGCAATGAGTATGCTCCTTTAGGATAAGGGGGGGCTGCTCCACTCATTGCAATTATTTTCTTTCTTACAATATTAAATATACTCAAACTGTGTGGCCTGTGTGAATTCAATTAAAACATGTCCTTAGGAGCTATGCTGCCAATTTTTTTTATGCATTAAAAACATTTCAGTACAGTCTACAGACCATTTACTTTTAATGGGGTGCTATGGATTTCACCCCAAACTTTAGATTTCTTTGGTTTTCATTAAAGCCTGGCAAAAATATAACCTTATCACATACCCGTGTGTGGGGGTTACTGACTATCCTTTTGGGTATAACTGTGCCGACAGCACTTGCCAAATCATACCCTAGCTGTTCTAACCAGAAAACACTGAAAAACCTACCCTGTTCTAAACAAAAATATTTAAAAACCTACCCTGTTCTATACAAGCTCAGAAAATGTATACCCTGTTCTAGACCGTATAAAATAGATGCAGTTCTAGACCCGGGTTCTAGACTATCTTTAAACAGTTAAATAAGCGATCCTGTTCTAAACAAATACTTTGTTTAAAAAAAGACCCTGTTCTCACCAGAAGGGCATGAAAAAGAGACCCTGTTCTAACCAGCAGGACATGAAAAAGGGACCCTGTTCTAACCAGCAGGGTATGAAAAAGTGACCCTGTTTTGCGGCACACTCATACCACTAAAAATATAGGAAGTAACTCCCCCGGGATCACATATAATTAAATATTGTTAGAAATATGAAAACAGTCGAATGTCTTAATACTTTTTTTTCAAGTTGCCTTTTTTTCAATTGAGGAAGATTCAATGGTTATTTTTTTTTTATTAAAAATACACTCTTTAATATCTACATTTTTCTGATGAAAATACTCTACTCATGAAAACATTCTAGTCAAGAAGCATACATGTCTGAATATATTTCTTTAAAACAGTTCTAGTCATAATGACATTCCTTGTTTATAAGTGTTCCAGTATTTAATAATTACCGGTATACCATATTTTATGTCATAAATTGGATAATGACACTATGTTAAAGTTTCAGTTTTGGTTTAAAAGTTTTTTATCTGAAAATGCCTGTTCATTTGATGTTGGTTTTCAGCATGTCCAGTCCAGTGTTTGTTGTTTTAAAATGTTTTTTTTTCTTCACAAGAAACTTGGTTTAGTGTAACTGCTTGTTTAAACTGTATTTTGGCTGATAAAATAAAATATTTTTCCTACCTACCGACCCTTCAGTCTGAAGGTACAGTCGGAAAACTGCAAACAAACATATTTTTAAGGTTGGCCTAATAAGTGAACTTAATTTGAACTACATTATTGGTTCACTGTTATAGACAATTTATTCATCTTTCTTTTACTGGTTGTTGCAACAAAATATCTTCAGTGGTTACAAAGTTATGATAAAAAGTTGAATACTATGCGTTTGTTATGAAATTTTGTACTTTTGTTTTTAGCTTGCTCAGTGTAGTGATAAAAGAGAAAAATAAATCAAATTTATGCTATTATGTGTTTTGTTTTCTTTCTAGTATATACATTATCAAAAACTACCTCATTTATCAAAATTGCAGTACCCTAGCTGGAGATATATATGCCATCAAAGTTGGATATACAAATAAAGTGAAAAAATGTCTAGTCCGTAGACATGCATTCCCTAGTAAACTGGAAGCATAATTAAATTAATGTTGCATTGCTAAGTTCCTGTTCTTTTGTAGATATGAAAATACTACTAACATTTTTTTCTACCATCTATTAATAGAGGAAAAAATTCAAAAATATGTCAGAATGTCTTGTCCGTAGACACATGTCTTGTCCGTAGACATGTCTTTTTATCAATATTGCTTGGCTTTATGGGTCTTAATTAGTCCTATGAGTAGTCTAAACTTAGAAATATCTTATTTTTAATAAATAAATGGTAATTTAAGTGTTCTCAATTTTTGTAAAATTACTTTACAGGAGTGGATTTTAAAAAGTGTCAGATTATCAGTCATAAAAAGTATACTTTATTTTACTTCAATATTGTTTATTCCAGTTGCTGCATACCTTTAAAGATTAACTAAATCAAATGAAGAAAAAGTATTTCTCTCTCTCTAACTTTATCTTTTGCACTTCAGTATTAACAGCAGATGAGGAAGTGTCTACGGACAAGACACTAATCTTGTACATAACAAGTATTAAATTCAATTATTTGTCTGCTATGGAACTTAAATCTTATTTATAGGTGATGAAAGTTATCTATTCAAATTAAAACTCAGTATTTTCAACATAAATATAGTCACAATTAATTCTAACAGAATTTTTTTTTAACTGAAATTGTCTTGTCCGTAGACATTACCACAATATATTTGTATCCAATTTCCTTGAGTTCAGCCTAATTTGATAGATAAAATTTAAGTTATTTTTTCAAGAGAACACATTCAACTATGTCAAAATTGAGTTTTAATAATAGTTTGATTGTTTTAAACAGTCAGATATATGGATTTCAGTTAAAAGAATGTGTCTTCATTTTGGCTTAATCAATAAATTATTGAGATAGGTAAAGAATTATGGGTACACTTTTATATTTTCCAAAATTCAAAAAACACAGCTTAGAATTTAATTGGTAACTTTTAATCTTAACAATCATCTTTGAAAGCATTTTATTGAATATCAATAAAATGTCTTGTCCGTAGACATTATCAAAATGTATTTGTTTCCATTTTCCTCGAAGTTAAGCATCATTTGATAGATAAACCTGATAAAATGTATGTTTTTTTTTCAAGAGAACACTTTCAGCTATATCAAAATTAGGTTTTAATAATGCATTTCATTAAATATGAATACAATGTCTTGTCCGTAGACAAAACATATTAATTGTATTGCTAAGTTTGATTGTTTATTGTAAGAATATGCATCAAGTTATTTTAATGTTCTATACACCGAAAGAAAGGTTTTTTTTTGAAGTTTTGTTATTTAAAGATAAGTTTAGATACAGTTTTATCAGATAAGATTAATGATCAAAGAAAGCTACTGTTGTTTGAAATAACTGTGAGTTAAACATGTTCTTGTCATATTTTTTTTCAATTAAAATGTTTGATATTCAATAATTCTAAACATATTTTGTTGTCTTTGTCATTGACCAAAAATCTGACACTGGTGACCATGTCTTTAAGGCAACCATTAAAGAAAATTATACATTTTTTAAACACCATTTATTTAATAAGAAAATTAAAAATTTCTTCCAAAAACTGCATGTAATTATATAAATGCTTCCAGTGTTAGCCTAACGATGGCAATTTTTCATAATTTAAACCAATTTTGAACCAAAATATCAAAAGAGTTTTTCCCTGAGGTGATACTCATTTTTGACTTCATGTGAAACACAAAATGCACATCTGATAGTGGCTAGGCATGTTCCTCTTTAGTCTCTAAAAGGGGCTAGTTCTAGATCTATAGAATAAGCCTTAGAACTTGTTCATATCGTTTGCTTTCAAAGTTTTTTGTCAGATATTTTTGTTGCTATCAATGCTGAACCTCATATCAAGGCTTATGTTATAAGACTATGAAAGGGGTGAAAATCTGGGTTACAGCTAGGATTTAAGGGCAATGGGGCAGTGTTGAGATGAGGAGTTAAGTTGATCATGTTTAAAGATTAAGAAT
The DNA here is from genome assembly GCF_963676685.1 of Mytilus edulis. Classification (NCBI taxonomy): domain Eukaryota; kingdom Metazoa; phylum Mollusca; class Bivalvia; order Mytilida; family Mytilidae; genus Mytilus; species Mytilus edulis. The sequence continues at coordinate 40,978,092 of NC_092345.1, read as the reverse complement.
TGAAATAATTCAATAAATAAATGATTTTACTGGTTTTTGTCTTGCGTCAACAAAGTCATAAAGGTAAACTAAGGTAAAGTGTCTCTGGCAGCAATGTATTAGTTTGTGACTAGGTCAGTGTATAGGGACTTACTAATGGTAGCTAGGTCAGTGTATGGGGACTTATTAGTGGTAGCTAGGTCAGTGTATGGGGACTTACTAGTGGTAGCTAGGTCCGTGTATGGGGACTTAGTAGTGGTAGCTAGGTCAGTGTATGGTGACTTATTAGTGGTAGCTAGGTCAGTGTATGGGGACTTATTAGTGGTAGCTAGGTCAGTGTATGGGGACTTATTAGTGGTAGCTAGTTCCGTGTATGGGGACTTATTAGTGGTAGCTAGAGGAGTGTATGGGGACTTATTAGTGGTAGCTAGGTCAGTGTATGGAGACTTACTAGTGGTAGCTAGGTCAGTGTATGGGGACTTATTAGTGGTAGCTAGAGGAGTGTATGGGGACTTATTAGTGGTAGCTAGGTCAGTGTATGGGGACTTACTAGTGGTAGCTAGGTCAGTGTATGGGGACTTACTAGTGGTAGCTAGGTCAGTGTATGGGACTTACTAGTGGTAGCTAGGTCAGTGTGTGGGAACTTACTAGTGGTAGCTAGGTCAGTGTATGGGGACTTACTAGTGGTAGCTAGGTCAGTGTATGGGGACTTACTAGTGGTAGCTAGGTCAGTGTATGGGACTTACTAGTGGTAGCTAGGTCAGTGTGTGGGGACTTACTAGTGGTAGCTAGGTCAGTGTATGGGACTTACTAGTGGTAGCTAGGTCAGTGTATGGGGACTTACTAGTGGTAGCTGGGTCAGTGCTATTTTGTATGTAGTTATAGAAGTATTAGCACAACTGACTTCCTTGGCAGTTGGATAAGCATGAGCACATCTGACTTCCAATGGAAATTATTTTACTGGCAAATACGGGTCAATTGGATTGTGTTAACAATAATTCTAAAAAAAATCAACACTTTCTTCCTGGTTTGTTATGGTATGTAATGAAATAATGAAAGTCATTTAAAATGTTCTTTTCTATTTTATTGTAAAATTCTTAATATGTAGTGATTTAAAATTATTTGTTAGTGCAAAAGATAAAAGTAATTCATCCATTGCAAGGGTTTAAGTGGGTCTGGTTTAAGGGAGTCTTTAAATATCACTTTTTTTACTTTCAACCCTTGTTTAGTCAAATTTTATAGTAGCAGTTGTTTTAGTAATCAATTTTCACACCTTATAATGCCAAGTTGATTGGATATTGTCTATTGTCTATTTATATTTTATATATCCAATGAATGTAGGACTGAAAGTCTCGGGACAAAAAAGTCACGATTCAGTTTTTGAGATTATTTTCTTTGAAGAATAAAACACTTATTTATAAAAAAGCATTTTTGTATTTTTCTTGAACTATTGTATATAAACCAACTTTAATTCAGTGTTTGTCGTATGTTTATGTGTTACATATTTCTTTTTTTTTTCATTTTCGAACATAAATAAGGCCGTTAGTTTTCTCGTTTGAATTATTTAACATTGTCATTTCGGGCCTTTTATAGCTGACTATGCGGTATGGGCTTTGCTCATTGTTGAAGGTTGTTAATTTCTGTGTCATTTTGATCTCTTGTGGACAGTTGTCTCATTGGCAATCATACCACATCTTCTTTTTTATATTTGTAAACAAAATCAGTAACAAAATTAAAAAAGATTATAGAATAATTGTTATGAAAACAAAATGTCATAGTGGCTTCATCTTAAATTGCTTCACAGTGCCAAGAAATATAAGCTGCTTTGCTTTTGGGCCAATTGGCATTTTATTTGGGCAAAAAAAAAATCTTTCATTCGCGTCACAAACCATATTTCATTTGGGCCAAAACTGACCTCTTTCATTTATGCCAATATTACAGATAAGGATAAAACATATAAAAAAAAACTTTAAAAAAACTTAATGATAAAGGCAGTTTTTGTTTCCATACTTAAACATATTCCTTAGAAATCATGTAGTCATCATAAAACCATTCTAGTTACTGTAAACCAACTTATTTTCGTGGATACTTTATTTCGCGTTTTACCCTTCCTAGACCATTTTGTGATTTTCTGATTGACTTTATGTAGTTTAATAAGGAATGATCAAAGTTTTACATATTTGCGACGATTTATATTTACGTTTTTTTCTACTAGTGAAAGTCACGTAAATAAATCGCTCGCGAAATTTAAGTTGGTTTACAGTAGTTAAAACTTTGTTATAAATCAACCTAAGATTAAACATAAAAGATAGTACCATACACTAGAGTAAACTTATGAGACAGTGTCTAAGAACTCTATAAAAATATAGGAGTCTGTTCTGTCAAAAAACTTCTAAGCCACAGTCCTTGATGTATTCATGTCATTTCTTATGTGCATATTATATTTAAGTCTCCCAAACAAAGTTTGGAGACTTATTGTTTTTGCTCAGTTCTTATTATTTTTATTATTCTTTTTCCTCTTCTTCTTCTTCCGCCACTCTAAAAATGAACTTGTCCGCAGCGGTTCTCCAAACCCGCTCGTCAGATTTAAAAAGGATTTTATAAAATGTTAGACTAATATATGTCTAGGGGAGCCATCAATCTTTCGTTTGTGCATTGGGGTCTATTTAAAGGATATTTTTGGGGCATAAAGAAGGGAGGGGTTTACTATAGAACCCTATGGGACTTTATTTTTAGCTCACCTGGCCCGAAGGGCCAAGTGAGCTTTTCTCATCACTTGGCGTCCGTCGTCTGTCGTTGTCGTCGTTAACTTTATAAATTTTAAACTTCTTATAGAGAACCACTGAATGGAATGAAACCAATCATGGCTTGAATGTTTCTTTTGAGGTGCTGACCAAGAGTGGTTGCTTTGTAGCCGATCCATCATCCAAGATGGCTGCCAGCGGGGGACTTAGTTTAACATAGGACCCTATTGGAAATTCATACAAATGACTTCTTTTAGAGAACCACTGAATGGAATGAAACCAAACATGGCATGAATGTTCCTTATGAGGTGCTAACCAAGTGTTGTTACTTTTTAGCCGATCCATCATCCAAGATGGGCGCCAGCAGGGTACTTAGTGTAACATAGGACCCAATGGGAATTACATACAAATGTCTTCTTTTAGAGATCCACTGAATGGAATGAAACCAAACATTGCATGAATGTTCCTAATGAGATGCTGACCAAGTGTTGTTACTTTGTTGCCAATCCAACGTCCAAGATGGCCACCAGTTGAGGACTTAGTTTAACATAGGACCCTATGGGAAATACATACAAATTTCTTCTTTTAGAGAACCACTGAATGGAATGAAACCAAACATAACATGAATGTTCCTGATGAGATGCTGACCAAGTGTTGTTACTTTGTAACTATCTATCATTCAAGACGGCCGCCTGCAGGGGGTCTTAGTTTAACATAGGGCCCTAAGAGAAATGCATACAAAAGTCTTCTTCTAGAGAACCACTGCATTGAATGAAACCAAACATAGCATAAATGTTCCTTTCCTAATGAGGTGCTGGCCAAGTGTTGTAACTTTGTAGCCAAATTTTATCTTTTTTATATGATTTCAAAAACCCAAGTAGAGTCAGGTGAGCAATACAGGCCTCTAGTTTAAAATTTTCAAATGACTTTAACTTGAAAACTGTAAGTGATAGACACATTCAGTCTTCAGAAATGATCACAGGACAATAAAACAAATCATATGAAATATATGGTGAGTCCCTGGGGGGTCACCCCACCCCTTTCAATTTGAGAGTATACTATAATCTTGTAAACGGTCGAGATCCCCACCCCTAAACCATATATATTCTTGGTATGGGACAATAAGCACATTAAATGAAATAAAAGGGAAGTCCTTGAGGGGGTCTCCCCCCACCCCATTCAATTTGAGAATGTGCTATTGTCTTGTAAAAGGTCGAGATCCCCACCCCTAAACCATATATATTCTTGTATGGGACAATAAAACAAATCAAATGAAATAAAAGGGAAGTCCCTGGGGGTCACCCCCACCGCCTCTTGTTGGAAAACTTGTAAACGGTCAAGATCCCCACCCCTAAACCATATATATTCTTGTATGGAACAATAAAACACATTAAATGAAGTATAGGAAGAGTTCATGGGGGTCCACTCCATCCGCTCATGTTTGAAAAACTTTTAAATGATTGAGATCCCCACCCCTAAACCATATATGTTCTTGTATTGGACAATAAAAGAAATCAAATGAAATAAAAGGGAAGTCCCTGGGGGTCACCCCCACCCCCTCTTGTTGGAAAACTTGTAAACGGTCAAGATCCCCACCCCTAAACCATATATATTCTTGTATGGAACAATAAAACACATTAAATGAAGTATAGGAAGAGTTCATGGGGGTCCACTCCATCCCCTCATGTTTGAAAAAGTTTTAAATGGTTGAGATCCCCACCCCTAAACTATATATGTTCTTGTATTGGACAATAAAACAAATCAAATGAAATGAAAGGGAAGTCCCTGGGGGTCACCCCCACCACCTCTTGTTGGAAAACTTGTAAACGGTCAAGATCCCCACCCCTAAACCATATATATTCTTGAAAGGAACAATTAAACACATTAAATGAAATATAGGGAGAGTCTATGGGGGTCACCCCCCCCCCCCCCTTCATGTTTGATAAAACATCAATGGTCAAGATCCCCACCCCTTAACCAAATATATTCTTGAATGGGACAACAAAACAAATCAAATGAAATATAGGTGAAGTCCATGGGGGTCACCCCCACCCCCTCATGTTTGATAAATTGTAAATGGTCAAGATCCCCACCCCTAAACCATATATATTCTTGTATGGGACAATAAAACAAATTAAAGGAATATGGGACCATGGGAATGGCGAATTATGGGAACTTTGTTTGGGAGACTTTGTAACAGCATCCTGTTACAATTACTTCTTGTTATTCAAAAGATAGTCCATTTTTTTCTTTCTGCTATTTTAGAACTGCAGGCCATATTAGTTGTAATTCTGGCTTTTCCAGTTTTTTGGTATCCTAAGCGACTTGTCTCCATTTTTCAGTACATGTGATAAGCTATATGTGTTGTGATCACAAATTACAAACTTATTTACTCTGTTTGTCTCTGAATGACTCTGAATTCACAATGTCTATCTTCTCAATCATGTGAACATAATTTTAAACCTTTGTGAATCTCAGTTTAGTATCAGAAATGAGAATAAACTCACTCAATTATCCAGAGACAATCCTTTTAGAGCAATAAATATTTAACTTTTCTGTTATATCTTACCTGCAATACCTGTAAAATGGTGCAAATGAAGTTTTTATTTTTTTTTAGTGCAAATGAAATTATAACGTTGTGGTGCAAATAAAAGATAGGATATTTTAAAAATTGGCGCAAATCCAATGAATCCAAATATACCCTGTACATGATTAAAATTTAGTCAATCTTTATTTATCAAGTCTAAAGAACAATTTCCTACACTGTGAAATGAATACATGTAAAAAAAAAATCAAAAAAAATCAAGATCTTTCTCATAAATAATTATATTTTCAAAATTTAATAGTTGGACACAAATATAATAATCTGGAAAGAAACACAGGGAAATTACATATGTATGAATTTAGGTATCCATGAGTTTATTAAAACATTTATTTTGTGAAACTGTAAATGTATGTTTAATATAGGATGTAAAACTTTTTATAAACATGCAGACCCACAGTAAAATTAACCAAATATTTTTATGCCCCACCTACGATATTAGAGGGGCATTATTTTTTCTGGTCTGTGGGTCTGTTAGTCTGTTCATCCGTCTGTCCCGCTTCAGGTTACAGATTTTAGTTAAGGTAGTTTTTGATGAAGTTGAAGTCATATCAATTTGAAACTTAGTACACATGATCTTTCTAATTTAAATTCTAAATTAGATTATTGACTCCAATTTCACTGTCCACTGAACATAGAAAATGATAGTGTGAGTTTCAGGTTTAAGTTGTTGGTCAAGGTAGTTTTTGATGAAGTAAAATTCCAATCAACTTGAAACTATACACATGTTCCCTATGATATGATCTTTCTAATATTTAATGCCAAATTAGAGTTTTTACCCCAATTTCACAGTCAAATGAACATAGAAAATGATAGTGCTAGTGGGGCATCCATGTACTATGGACACATTCTTGTTTGACTCCCATTGATAATAATTCTCAACTGAAATATTAATGTTTCATGCTCTCATTTTTTCAGTTTGCTGATACAGAGCATGACAATGCATTAGGATATGTACTGCTGATAGTATCATTTAGCATGGCATGGGTTGAGACATGGTTTCTGGATTTTAAAGTCTTGCCATCTGAGAAAAAGGCAAGAAAGAAAGGTAAACAGACATGTTCTTTCATGTCATGTAAAGTACATCTCTAGTGGTTGGGGCCTGTTATCCATTCCCTGCACTAAGAGATGTTTCTTTTATCACACTGAACTGAGTATGATATGAATAAGTGATCTGTAAACTTGTTAATATGGTTAGCCTATCCTGCATTGTGTAACAAGAATTGTAACATAATACAGGATTTTTCCTTTGAAGTTTTTATGTGATAATCTGCTTAATAGTTCGGTTTCTGAAAAACCATGGTTTAATATAAAGATTGATATGTTATTCCATAAAAAAGAATCGTGACATACTTTGTCCTTGCAACTTCATGTACATTGGCGGATCCAGGGGGGTGGGGTTCCGGGGGTTGGAACCCCCCCTTTTTTTGGCTGATCAATGCATTTGAATGGGGACATATAGTTGGGTTTGGGGGCTGTTCATAACGGAGCCAGATTATTTTTGCCAATGCATTTAATAAATGCAATAAATATTGGTTTGGGAAAATCTTTTTTTTTAAAGATTTTTTATTGACAAATCAGAGCCGTATTATTTTGTTTTAAAAATTCTCAGACCCCAGAAAATCAAATGAACTTAAATCAAGATAATTCGATATCCTTGGTTCCAACAATATCCTTAATTAAAATCTACGTCTTCAAATTTCATGGCCATTCTTAACGACATGTAATCACTGAATGAACCGGCTGATTTTCGAAAAATTGTCTGGATCGATTTTCTTGTGAGAGTGCAAAGCATTGAGCTAGAACAACACTCCCACTAGTTTTTTTTTATTGGATAAAAAATCATCAGGCCACTTTTCAATGATGTTACAAAACATATACACCACGCCTTACTCATTAACAAATTTAAACGAACTCCTCCTACAGCTTCGTCGTTTAAATATTTTAACTCAAATAGCGTGGTTAATATAATACTTGAAACATTTCTATTGGCTATTTATTAGGTCAATGGTGATTTCCAAAGGTCACAACATACTACTTTTCCCCCATGGCCACTGAAATTTATGTTTTGTTTAATGCAAATTAAACACTCACATGTTTCACCTCAAGAATTATTTTTGTCAAATTTGAATTCCATTCTGAAGTGTACAGAAATCTTGAAGACATCTGATATTTATATTTGACACCAAAATCAGACTTTTGATATACCGGTAATGCTAGGAGTAAGTGCAATTTCAGACGTTTTCCCTTATCAGTCAACCCTTGACTTCGGAATTTTTCGAAGAATGTTTCTGACCACTATAATGTAAATCCTTTTTGCCTCACCTACAATAAATTTTGCAATGTGTGAGACTAGGGATTACTATCAGGGGTAATATAGTTGTAAAAGCATAGTCATCTCAATTTTTTTTATAAACAACTTAGGAAGGCAAAATATGTTGTTTTTGTCAACACAACAAAATCTGAATGAAAGCAAGGAAAAATGAGTACAGATTTGTCAAATATATATTAACCTCAGATTGAAAGGGTTGTATCATTATGTGGAGTCACTGACTTAAAGGTAGGAGAGGGACGTTAAGATCTGTACATGTAGCAAGCAACACATACAATATAGCAAGCAACCCATTAAAAACATAGCAATCAACACATATGACACAGCAATCAACCCATAGGACATAGCAAGCAACCCACTAATACCAGAATTGGGACATTCACATACAGAATGTGTCCTGGTTTTACACATAAGAAGTCGCTCATCTTTTTAACCTAAACCTGGGACAGTGGTTCCAAAGAAAAAACTTTATAAAAAAATGTAAATATGCTAAACAGCTACAAAAGACACCCCCTCAATAATAGACCAATTTGGAACAGGCACATATAGAATGTGGCAGACTTAAACATGTTTTTGATGCATATAAAAATATGTGGTATTTTACATTATAATTCATAATTCATTTGACAAGAAAATTCTTCATTTTAGCCTGTTAATTTTTTTGATTTGAGTGTCACTGATGAGTCTTTTGAAGACAAAACGTGCATCTTGAGTGCAAAGTTTGAATGCAGGTATCTGTGATGAGTTAATGACAAGGTCGATAAATCTTAAGAGAAACTTATTTGTCATTACCAGTATTTTAGATAAAACATAAATTTGTTTCTATATTCCATATCACCTTGATTTAACTGTCTATTAAGTTTTTGTCTAACCACTTCAAAGTCGAAATAGCAAGATAAGACTTAAGTGTACTGTTCTGTGGTCTTGTCAGCAGCTTAAGCAAAGTATTAAATTGTGGTTAGTTCAATTTAAGGGCATTTAACCACTAGTGGTAGATGAATGATATTAATGGTATGCAGTTGTACTAGCATTTGCTAATTTCTATTCCATGGAAAATATTTGGCCCTTCCCCCTCAACCAAGGTCTGTTGACTTGATACTTACCTTAGTTTATGTGTTCAAGTTGTCTGTTATTGGGAACCAAGATAGGTAGGTCAATGATATTTGGTATGCAGTTGTAGATTTAGCATTATCATTAGCACATTCATTTCCATGGAGATTTCCATTCATTGTCTATTTACTTTGAAACTTATGCATATTTTACATGTTAACTTTAAGATATGATCAATTTATGATGAACCACTAATGGCAGGTCAACAATATTTGGTTTGCAGTTGTATTAGCATTTGTTGATCTCATTTCCATTAAAAATTATACATTGTTATATGGTCATATTTGATTGATCTTGAAATGTTTGCAAAGGTTACATGATAAAGCTTGTGTTTATGTTAGTTTAAAGGGAACCCCTAATGATAGTCAATGCTATGTGGTATGCAGTTTATAGAGCATGAGCATTTCACATTTCCATAGAGGTTATTAAGCCTTACATCTGTAGTCTTGGTCCATTAACTTTGTCAACTTTGCATAGTTTACATGTTAAAACATTGCTCTGAATTTCACCATTTGCATTATACTATTGAATAAACGCAAAGGCAAGACAAATTTCTGTGTCAACAGATTTATTTTTGTATATAACTGTTCAGACTTATTTTAATGTAATGTTTCTTTTGACTTATATAAAGAATTTAATGCAACCAAATGTAATGTTTCAGTAACTATGGGTCAACATGATGAACGATCCCCCTTGCTTGGAGATGTAGAAGGTCAGAGACATGGTCGTGAATATGCTGAATACTACAGTCCAGAAAACAGTGATGGTGAGAAGTAGTCTTATATAATGTACCCTGAATAAAATATCTAAGTAGTTCAACAATGTATACTTATTTCTAGGGATTTCAACCAGTATTGAAATTATATTGCTTGTTTGCAACAAGTACAGATCACCAAAATCAATCTTGATTAATCTGTTTCCTGTTAGAACATTCTCAATGATATTTTGTTTTGTTTACTTACTGGTTCCAAGATTTGATCCCTATATTTCATCTGATAGAGATGTAACTTAGGAATGTTACCAGTATAAATTCACATGAATAGCAGTCAAAATTGAATTTTAAGGATGACCCAAATTAGAGGGAATGGTGGTACATAATTTTAGTATAAGTTTAAATCCTTATAAGTTCAGGGCATATAAATGTTGAAAATATGCCACACAGCCCTATGTTTTGACCTTTGAATAATAAAGTAGTGTATATCAACTTTGCTTTCTAGGATAAAATTTTAACGAATCTTCATAGTAACAGTGGTAGAGTGTCAGCCATGAAGGGAGTTCCTATGGGAAATTGCATTGTTTATATTTAAACAAGTGCAACCTATATATAGTCTCATAATAATAAAATTGAGAATGGAAAAAGGGAATATGTCAAAGAGAAAACACCCAGACCAAAGATCAGACAGACAACAGCTGAATTCTACCAATGGGCCTTGAATGCAGCAAGAAAGTCTCACACTCAGAGCTGGTCCTCAGCTGACCCCTAAATAAAATTGTGTACTAGTTCAGTGAAAATGGACATCACACTCAACTCCAAAAAAAATAAATGAACTAAACATACAAGACTAACAAAGGCCAGAGGCTCCTGACTTAGGGCAGGCGAAAAAATGTGGCGTGGTTAAAGGATGATTAATAAGTACTACTTAGTATATTAAGTGAAGTGTTACTTCACATGGTGACATATTTGGCAGTAACTGAATTTTTTTTTTGCAATATTTCTTTTTTGCTCAGAGTTAGAGAATTTAAATTGTCCCCTTCCTGAAATCATTGACTGTTTTGGTTTGCTTGCCCATGCAAGCAAAACCTTACATGATCAATTTCATCTACTAGTTTGTTATAAGCATCTTAAAGGTTTTGTTTGCAGCATGCATGCTACAAGCTAGTGACAAGCATTCTTCAAGTATGCTGGTTTAGGACTTAATAAATTTAAAGTTGAACCATGTTTGACTTTGCAATAATTTTTTTTCAAAAGATGTTTGTCTGATTGATTGTTTAATACTTAATTTGCATATATAGTGATTGAGTTATTAATTACAGTAGATTATTCCAAGCACTATAATTACAAGCCCTTAATAATAAAATATAAGGTTTAATGTTGAATATGCAATTGCTCACTAAGCCTAGAATTCATGCTAGTGAATTTTAATTTAGGTAGTTGTTATTCCTGAGCTAGTTCTTGAGACTAAGTCCGGAAGTTGGTTTCTATTCTCTCACTTTAGTTTGCCTCAACAAAATGTTATGAAACTTATACTTAATGCTAATTATCATAAAACAAAGATCAGGCTTCATCTGTGCCCCATGGCCACATTCTCCATTTATTTTTAAAAAGTTATGTGTCCCTTGGAAATATTAAATTTATGGAAAATGCCCTCTAAAGCGCTCTCACAGATACAATGTTTGCCAGATTTCTATAAAACCTATACTATAGATTAATATCAGCAATATCTCTGAAAGTTTTATATTTATATTTTTTTTAAAGAGTTATGTCTCTTGGAAATATGACATTTATGGAATATGACCTCATTAGCACTCTCACAAGTACAATTGTTGCCAGATTTTTATAAACTTATATTATAGTCTAATATATATATATCATCAATATCTCAGACAAGTTCTAAAATGGTGGAAGATAAACTTAAAAAAAAAAGAGTTATGTCTCTTGGAAATATTAAATTTATAGAAAATGGCCTCGTTAACGCTCTCACAAATACAATTCTTACCAGATTTTTATCCCCCATGTAACTCGTTGCGGAGGACATAGAAATATTGGGTGTCTGTCTGTGTGTACTTCTGGCCTTCTGGCCTTGCTAGTGCTCTCAAGGGTACAATTCTTGCCAGATTTTTATGAAACTTATACTATAGGTTAATATCAGCAGTATCTTGGACAAGATTTTAAATTTTGGATGATTGACTGTTCTTAAAAGAGTTATGTCTCTTGGAAATATCAAATTCATAGAAAATGGCCTTGTTAGTGCTTCACATAGTAAATTTTAAAGAAGTGAAACTCAGGGGATATAAAACTTAAAGGGGCACTAGCTATGAGATGTATGAAATATAAAATATCTTGTTTTTGTTCAATCATTAATTTGCTGTAGCAGCCAGTATGAGTATGGTTCAATTTGATCATGAAATAAGCTCAGAAACATTGATGATGACATTCACTTGCAAGTAAATAATTCGACCTCATTGAATCTGTAATCATGTGAACTTCAATTAAACCCCTTAGCTAGAGGTGGCTAAGGCATGAATCATGTGTGTTCAATTATTTAAAGGAAAAGAATTTTAACATTGAAATTGAAAATATGAAACAAAACAAACTAAACTAAAAATCACTAAAAACAAATCATGTTCCTAAAAGCTCAACATGAAAAATGGAAAAAAAGCACATACATTTTTATACCTTGATGTTTTATTGGCTTTCTAGGGGGCATAGTTTCGTTTTGTGCCCTTTGAACTTAAGGATGCTTAACTATGGCATGCTCATAAATCCTTTCTGTGATTGGACAAAATGCTGTCATGGTGGGTGATTTGGTTGTGTTTGAAAAAACGTCTCGTTAATTATATCGTGATGAAAAGCAAGTGAAAAACTATAAATATTTGAACTAGATCTTACAAAGATTTATATTTTAATTAAAATAATTGTTTCTCCAATAGCTCTTTGCATCCGTGACAGCTGTTTATTCGGGGCGATTATATAATTTTTAATGTAAACTTTGTTGTACGAACGTACATGACTTTTAGAACACACCTACGCATGTGAGATTTCCGTGGGGTTTTGGTGAATGTAAACAGAACTGTACGAGGACTGAGAATACTGAACACAAACAGAGAAAACGTTATTTAAATGGTATCTTTGTGCTTCTGAAGGTTATCGAACTGATAGTTTTAAACATATACTCAAATTTAAATACGTCGGATATCTTTTATAAAGATAGTTCTTGTTTTACAATAATTATACAAAAATATCAAACTTATTCTGGCCTGTGGTATATTCAAGCAGGCTAATGGAAATAAAAATACTGTAGATTGATTTATTTTCATGTATATTAATTTAAATGGATTGAGGAAAACGTAACATTTTTGGCTGAGATTTGTTATCATATGCATGGTTTTTCCCAAGTCTGCATACAAAGTTAAAAACTATTGTAATATGTTGTATATTTAAAGAGGGGGGCTCTTTAAATTTGTTGTTCATCTGTATAATCTACAGTATAACCTGTGTCCTATAGGTGAATATGAATGAAGCTATCCTACTTTTATGTTCCTTATGTAAGTTTGTGACTTCCAATTTTTTTTATTTGTGTTAAAAAAAAAAAAAAAGTTGAAGATGACAGTTTAATTTTAGGTACTTATTATAAGCCATTTAGCCTGTCCTAATTTTTTATACGACCGCAAAAATTGAAAATTTTTTGGTCATATATTGGTATCACGTTGGCGTCGTCTTCGTCCCAATACTTTTAGTTTTTGCACTCTAACTTTAGTAAAAGTGAATAGAAATCTATGAAAGGAGTAGGTCCGGTAAGGGCCGATTTTGGCCCCAAATTTCAGTTTCATCTAACATGATATTTAGGACACTTTTTAAACACTTAAGTGTCTATTTCAATTGATTCCATTAGTTTATGTAAAAGATTTTAACTGATTCAGTCATTAAAAACGCTCCGATTGAAGCTTTTAAAAATATGAAAAATCTAACAAATATGCCAAAAAACGCCACTTTTCAGATGGTTTTCGTCAAAAATGAAAGTGGCCGCATCCGTGTTCATCTTCAACCTTTATATATGTTATGTATTATCATCAAATACAACTTACATTTCAATATTATGAATGAACACTAATGCGGCCACTTTCATTTAAGACGGAAACCAAAATGCTATAATTGTGAAGATTTCAGTAATTTAGCATGACTTTATGATGCTAGTACACGATATATGTACATTGTATTGTCAAAAACAGCACATATTTATGTAGCAGAAGCATTATACTTTCCAAAAAATAGCTAAAAGATTACATTTTCACAATTTTGCAAAACTGCTTAATTTTGGGGCCAAAAAAGGGGTCTAACTGAACCTACTCCTTTTAACACAAGGTTTATGACCACAAAAGGAAGGTTGGGATTGATTTTGGGAGTTTTGGTCCCAATATTTTAGGAATTAGGGGCCAAAAAGGGCCCAAATAAGCATTTTCTTGGTTTTCCCACTATAACTTAAGTTAAAGTAAATTGAAATCTATGAAATTTTGACACAAGGTTTATGACCACAAAAGGAAGGTTGGGATTGATTTTGGGAGTTTTGGTTCCAATAGTTTAGGAATTAGAGGCCAAAAAAGGGCTCAAATAAGCATTATTCTTGGTTTTCGCACAATAACTTTAGTATAAGTAAATAGAAATCAATGAAATTTAAACACAAGGTTTATGACCACAAAAGGAAGGTTTGGATTGATTTTGGGAGTTGAGGTCCAACAGAATTGGGGGCCAAAAAGGGGCCCAAATAAGCATTATTCTTGGTTTTCGCACCATAACTTTAGTATAAGTGAATAGAAATCTATGATATTTAAACACAAGGTTTATGACCATAAAAGGAAGGTTGTGTTTGATTTAGGGAGTTTTGGTCCCAACAGTTTAGGAATAAGGGGCCCAAAGGGTCCAAAATCAAACTTAGTTTGATTTTAACAAAAATTGAATCCTTGGGGTTCTTTGATATGCTGAATCTAAAAATGTACTTAGATTTTTAGCTCACCTGACCTGAAAGGTCAAGTGAGCTTTTCTCATCACTTGGCGTCCGTCGTCCGTCGTCCTGCGTCCGTCGTCTGTCGTCCGTCGTCCGTCGTCCGTAAACTTTTACAAAAATCTTCTCCTCTGAAACTATTGGGCCAAATTCTACCAAACTTGGCCACAATCATCCTTGGGGTATCTAGTTTAAAAAATGTGTGGCGTGACCCGTCAAACCAACCAAGATGGCCGCCATGGCTAAAAATAGAACATAGGGGTAAAATGCAGTTTTTGGCTAATAACTCAAAAACCAAAGCATTTAGAGCAAATCTGACAAGGGTAAAATAGTTGATCAGGTCAAGATCTATCTGTCTTGAAATTTTCAGACGAATAGGACAACCTGTTGTTGGGTTGCTGCCTGTGAAATGGTTATTTTAAGGAAATTTTGCAGTTTTTGGTTATTATCTTGAATACTATTATAGATAGAGATAAACTGTAAACAGCAATAATGTTCAGCAAAGTAAGACCTACAAATAAGTCAACATGACCAAAATTGTCAGTTGACCCCTTAAGGAGTTATTGCCCTTTATAGTCAATTTTTAACAACTTTTCGTCATTTTTTGTAACTTTTATAAAAATCTTCTTCTCCAAAACTACTTTGCCAAATTTAACCAAACTTGGCCACAATTATCATTGTGGTTTATAGTTTAAAAAATGTGTCCGATGACCCAGCCTGCCAAACAAAATGGCCGACATGGCTAAAATTAGAACATAGTGGTAAAATGCAGTTTTTGCTTTATATCTTTGAAACTAAGACATTTAGGGCAAATCTTTCAAGATTTAAATGTCCATCAGAATAAGATATATCCCCTCACAAATTTTGAGTTGAATCGGACAACCTGTTGTTGGGTTGCTGCCCTAAAATTGGTGATTTTAAGGAAATTTTGCAGTTTTTGGTTATTATCTTGAATACTATTATAGATAGAGATAAACTGTAAACAGCAATAATGTTCAGCAAAGTAAGATCTACAAATAAGTCAGCATGATCAAAATTGTTAGAGGACCCCTTAAGGAGTTATTGCCCTTTATAGTCAATATTGAACAACTTTTCGTCATTTTTGTAACTTGTATAAAAATCTTTTCTAAAACGACTTGGCCAAATTTAACCAAACTTGGCCACAATCATAATACTAGGGTATCTATTTTTAAAAAAAGTGTCTAATGACCCCGCCTACCAACGAAGATGGCCGACATCAGTAAACACATTAACAGGTGAGCGACACAGGCTCTTGAGAGCCTCTAGTTTATTATTGGCCCAGTTTTCAAGTTGGTCCAAATTGGGGTCCAAAATTAAACTTTGTTTGATTTCATCAAAAATTGAATAATTGGGGTTCTTTGATATGCCAAATCTAACTGTGTATGTAGATTCTTAATTTTTGGTCCCGTATTCAAATTGGTCTACAGTAAAGTCAAAGGGTCCTAAATTAAACTAAGTTTGATTTTAACAAAAATTGAATTCTTGGGCTTTTTTGATATGCTGAATCTAAACATGTACTTAACTTTTTGATTATGGGCCCAGTTTTCAAGTTGGTTCAAATCAGGATCCAAAATTATTATATTAAGTATTCAGCAATAGCAAGAAATCTTCAATTGCACAGTATTGTGCAATAGCAAGAAATTTTCAATTGCACAGTATTGTGCAATAGCAAATATTTTCAATTGCAAAGTATTGCGCAATAGCAAGAAATATCTAATTGCACAATATTGTGCAATAGCAAGAAATTTTCAATTGGAGTTATCTTTCTTTGTCCAGAATAGTAGTTGAATCAACTTTAAATCATTGTTTTATACAATATACAATGTATATTCACTTTTACTATCAACTGATAAATTAAAACAATCTTTACCATTCAGTGATAACAAGCACTTTATTTTACATTTTAATATTTTATGATGTATTTAAATGAGTAGTTATTGTTGCAAACTCCATTAGAAATTTGAATTGATATCAGTTTTGGAAAAAGGGAAAGGGGGATGTGTAAAAAAAAATGGGGGGGGGGTTAAATTTTTCTCATTTCAGATTTCATAAATAAAAAGAAAATTTCTTCAAACATTTTTTTGAGAGGATTAATATTCAACAGCATAGTGAATTGCTTAAAGGCAAAAAAAATATTTTAAGTTCATTAGACCACATTCATTCTGTGTCAGAAACCTATACTGTGTCAACTATTTAATCACAATCCAAATTTAGAGCTGTATCCAGCTTGAATGTTATGTCCATACTCGCCACAACTGTTCAGGGTTCAACCTCTGCGGTCGTACTAAAGCTGCGCCCTGCGGAGCATCTGGTTCTATTCTATTATACATCAATCATTTATTGATTTCAAATCAAATATTATATGATTACTACCACAATTTCACAATATACATTAGACATAAACATATCTGTGAACACTAATATACAGTAATATAGTGTATTCACTTAAGAACCGAATGCTTCTTTTTTAGCTCACCTGGCCCGAAGGGCCAAGTGAGCTTTTCTCATCACTTGGCGTCCGTCGTCCGTCGTCGTCCGTCGTCGTCCGTCGTCGTTAACTTTTACAAAAATCTTCTCCTCTGAAACTACTGGGCCAAATCAAACCAAACTTGGCCACAATCATCATTGGGGTATCTAGTTTAAAAAATGTGTGGCGTGACCCGGTCAACCAACCAAGATGGCCGCCACGGCTAAAAATAGAACATAGGGGTAAAATGCAGTTTTTGGCTTATAACTCAAAAACCAAAGCATTTAGAGCAAATCTGACATGGGGTAAAAATGTTTATCAGGTCAAGATCTATCTGCCCTGAAATTTTCAGATGAATCGGTCAATCGGTTGTTGGGTTGCTGCCCCTGAATTGGTAATTTTGAAGAAATTTTGCTGTTTTTGGTTATTATCTTGAATATTATTATAGTTAGAGATAAACTGTAAACAGCAATAATGTTCAGCAAAGTAAGATCTACAAATAAGTCAACATGACCAAAATGGTCAGTTGACCCGTTTAGGAGTTATTGCCCTTTATAGGCAATTTTTAACCATTTTTCGTTAATTAAAGTAATCTTTTACAAAAATCTTCTCCTCTGAAACTACTTGGCCAAATTAATCCAAACTTGGCCACAATCATCTTTGGGGTATCTAGTTTAAAAAATGTGTGGCGTGACCTGGTCAACCAACCAAGATGGCCGCCATGGCTAAAAATAGAACATAGGGGTAAAATGCAGTTTTTGGCTTATAACTCAAAAACCAAAGCATTTTGAGGAAATCTGACATGGGGATAAAAATGTTTATCAGGTCAAGATCTATCTGCCCTAAAATTTTCAGATGAATCGGTCAATCGGTTGTTGGGTTGCTGCCCCTGAATTGGTAATTTTGAGGAAATTTTGCTGTTTTTGGTTATTATCTTGAATATTATTATAGATAGAGATAAACTGTAAACAGCAATAATGTTCAGCAAAGTAAGATCTACAAATAAGTCAACATGACCAAAATGGTCAGTTGACCCGTTTAGGAGTTATTGCCCTTTATAGTCAATTTTTAACCATTTTTCGTTAATTAAAGTAATCTTTTACAAAAATCTTCTCCTCTGAAACTACTTGGCCAAATTAATCCAAACTTGGCCACAATCATCTTTGGGGTATCTAGTTTAAAAAATGTGTGGCGTGACCTGGTCAACCAACCAAGATGGCCGCCACCGCTAAAAATAGACCATAGGGGTAAAATGCAGTTTTTGGCTTATAACTCAAAAACCAAAGCATTTTGAGGAAATCTGACAGGGGATAAAAATGTTTATCAGGTCAAGAACTATCTGCCCTGAAATTTTCAGATGAATCGGTCAATCGGTTGTTGGGTTGCTGCCCCTGAATTGGTAATTTTGAAGAAATTTTGCTGTTTTTGGTTATTATCTTGAATATTATTATAGTTAGAGATAAACTGTAAACAGCAATAATGTTCAGCAAAGTAAGATCTACAAATAAGTCAACATGACCTAAATGGTCAATTGACCCCTTAAGGAGTTATTGCCCTTTATAGTCAATTTTTAACAATTTTCATTAATTTGGTAAATTTATGTAAATTTTTACCAAATATAGTTCTCTGTTACTAATGGGCAAAGTTCATGATAGATATAATTGTAAGAAGCAAAATCGTTCAGTAAAGTAAGAACTTCAAACACATCACCATCACCAAAATACAATTTTGTCATGAATCCATTTGTGTCCTTTGTTTGATATGCACATAGACCAAGGTGAGCGACACAGGCTCTTTAGAGCCTCTAGTTGTATTCATTTTGGTGTAAAAGTGTTGACTGAAGTACATTTTGCAGAAGCACTTCATTCTAAAAATGTATGCGTGGTCAATGCTTTTACAACCCTACATAATTACTAAAAGAAGCATTCAATACTTATAACAACATTTTTTCGCTATGATCATGTAAACACGATTACTATCAAGTTTTCTTTTATTTACCCGTGCACTTTATTTTGGAAATGTGTGTCATCATGTATGTTACAATTCTTTCTGAAATGAAGAATGACGCAAGACTGCTGTTAGCAAATCAAAATAACGTATCGTAATGAAACATACATCTAATGTTATTATAACTAAATAAAAAAAATGATAGTATATATGTTGTTCGAGGGCAATTTTTGATACCATGTTCAGAGATTTTAACATTTTTATGTATCCTTGTAATGTTATCAATTTATTGAAACTCTCTCTGATACCTGAGTAAAGAATATGCACAGAAAATCATTAACCAAATAAAATGAAAATGTGTTCTTCATTTTGGTCTCTTGTGGAGAGTTGTCTCATTGGCAGTCATACCACATCTTCTTTTTTTATATCTTCAGTTGTGTACTGACATATTTTGAATTACCACCTCTTATTTTGACATAATGTGTCATTGGCACAAGTACAGTAAATGTACATGCATTTTCATCACTTAGGGTTAATTTTTTTGTCAAGCTATATCAAGGAATGATTGCTTTTTCAAAAAGAAATTAAAAGGTCCCACTAAAAACGCTCCACAGAGATTAATAGCTTTGCATTTATTTGATGAAAGAGGTGAGCTGGCAAACAATTAAATAATTAGACAAAAAGTACTTAATTATGACATCTTGCTTTCCTCTGAAGTCATGAAAAAAAAGCTACCTTACTTGGTGAAGTCACATAGAACAAACACGTCCTTTTTGCAGATCGCTGAAAAATAAAGATAAAATTTGTGCATAAATCATCTCGAAATCATAGAAGAAACAGATTCCACCAGAAAATCTATTGTACTATGATATTTCTTCACTACAGACAGTTTAAAAATCTAAACATTGAAAACTCTCTTCAAGTCTCATGCAGTGGTAGAAACTATACACTGCATATCCTAAAATTATTTCCCTGTGTTAGAATTGATTCCCTATGGAAAATATTTCTTTGTTTTCATTCTATCAATAATTTGTTTTTGTGCCTCAAACAAAAATGTCCAAGTCTGCTTTAATTTGCCTCAATGAGTTGATTATGAATATGATCTTTTATTGTTGATATATATGCATGGAAGTAATATTTAATTATTACTTCCATGGTATATGCATATAAATTAATGCAGGTTCTTTAAAATGCAGTCTCAAGAGTAATTAAGGGTCATGCGTCACTTCATTGTCAATGAAATATTATTCAGAATAAATATTGCTTTGAGAGTAGAAAGAAATGCACAAATTTCTGTTTTAAGTAAGAATTTTTAATCAGATTTTTTACAGGCTCTATTTCTGACGTCTGCTCAGCAGACAGCAACAGATTAATTGGAAACTTCAATATAACACCTGATTCTGTGTGTCACACAGAGGCATCATGATCTTACAGATGTGTCAACAATTAGCTCAATTGAAGGGGACCAACAAGGGAATGTTTAATCTCATTGAAATGAGTAATTATTTATGGAAACCCAATTTCTATTAAGTTAAATCTGTTAAGATTGTGTTTTAAATTTTGAATTTTTTTTGAATTCATTTTGAAAATAAGTTGATTTACCTTAAACAAATTGATTCTGGATGAAGCTGTGAGGCCTTAACATTATTCTTTTAGGTCCTCCTAATCCAGGATTGGTTTATTAATTCAGAAAACCTACCCACTTTTACTGAATCTTGAAAATTAATAAGCTTCTGTTAGTCATCATTAGTTGTTTAGTCTTAGTGGTTCATTCAAAATAAATAGTAGAATGTGATGGTCAGTTGAAATTTGAAAGTAAACTTTTACGAATTTTCTTATTTTTCAACTTTTACAGTATTATTAGGAAATTGGATATATTGTGTACATTCATCCAATTGCAAACTATGTTGTCAGCTTTGGTGATGATTGCAAGGGTTAAAAGGGCGTTTCTCCTTTTGGTTAAACGTGGGAATGCAGATAAGGGTAAGAATTCCACTGTTTCTTTTATTTGAAAGTAGATGTTATTGACAAAAGTATTGAGAAAAACAATAGTATTTTTGCAGCATGTATGTGGTAGTATATAAATTGAATAATATGTACATGACACCCTATAATACTGTTTTAGCCTCCATAATGAAACATCTTTTCTGGACATTTAATTGCCATAGAACCTTTTTATACGACCGCCAAAATTTTAATTTTTCGTTGTATATTGCTTTCACGTTGGCATCGTCGTCGTCGTCGTCCTAATACTTTTAGTTTTCGCACTCTAACTTTATAGTAAAAGTGAATAGAAATCTATGAAATTTTAACACAAGGTTTATGACCACAAAAGGAAGGTTGGGATTGATTTTGGGAGTTTTGGTCCCAACATTTTAGGAATTAGGGGCCAAAACGGGCCCAAATAAGCATTTTCTTGGTTTTCGCACTATAACTTTAGTTTAAGTAAATTGAAATCTATGAAATTTTGACACAAGGTTTATGACCACAAAAGGAAGGTAAATGGGATTGATTTTGGGAGTTTTGGTTCCAACAGTTTAGGAATTAGAAGCCAAAAAAGGGCCCAAATAAGCATTATTCTTGGTTTTCGTACAATAACTTTAGTATAAGTAAATAGAAATCAATGAAATTTAAACACAAGGTTTATGAACACAAAAGGAAGGTTGGGATTGATTTTGGGAGTTTTGGTCCCAACAGAATTAGGGGCCAAAAAGGGGCCAAAATAAGCATTATTCTTGGTTTTCGCACCATAACTTTAGTATAAGTAAATAGAAATCTATGAAATTTAAACACAAGGTTTATGACCATAAAAGGAAGGTTGGGTTTGATTTTGGGAGTTTTGGTCCTAACAGTTTAAGAATAAGGGGCCCAAAGGGTCCAAAATTGAACTTTGTGTGATTTCATCAAAAATTGAATAATTGGGGTTCTTTGATATGCCGAATCTAATTCTTAATTTTTGGTCCCGTTTTCAAATTGGTCTACATTAAGGTCCAAAGGGTCCAAAATTAAACTTAGTTTGATTTTAACAAAAATTGAATCCTTGGGGTTTATATTTGATATGCTTTATCTAAATATGTACTTTGATTTTTGATTATGAAATTTGCCAGACATGACTATGATGTCATTTTCTATTTTTATTTGCCAATAACTTTATGTAAATAACTTCATTGGAAATTTGCCAATATAAAATGTTGCTGATGAAGCTTTTTTTCCTTATCTTATCTAAAATGTTTTTAGATAATGTATGTTGGACATTTGCCAGACATGACTATGATGTCATTTTCTATTTTTATTTGCCAATAACTTTATGTAAATAACTTCATTGGAAATTTGCCAATATAAAATGTTGCTGATGAAGTTTTTTTTTATTATTTTATACAATAAACAATGTATATTCACTTTTACTACCAACCAATCTTTACCATTCAGTGATAACAAGCACTTTATTTTACATTTTAATATTTTATGATGTATTTAAAAGAGTAGTTATTGTTGCAAACTCCATTAGAAATTTGAATTGATATCAGTTTTGGAAAAAGGGAAACGGGGATGTGAAAAAAAAGGGGGAGGGGGGTTTAAATTTTTTCGCATTTCAGATTTCATAAATAAAAAGAAAATTTCTTCAAACATTTTTTTGAGAGGATTAATATTCAACAGCATAGTGAATTGCTCAAAGGCAAAAAAAAACTTTTAAGTTCATTAGACCACATTCATTCTGTGTCAGAAACCTATGCTGTGTCAACTATATAATTTTAGATTTAAAAAGTTTGAAGAAGAAATCTTTAATTGAATTGTAAAATCTTGACATTTGTTTTGTGTAAAAAAAAACCATGTAATGTCAAAAATTTGATCACAATCCAAATTCAGAGCTGTATCACGCTTGAATGTTTTGTCCATACTTGCCCCAACTGTTCAGGGTTAGACCTCTGCGGTCGTATAAAGCTGCGGCCTGCGGAGCACCTGGTTTACAGTTGAATTGATGATGTTTCTATACGCTCGTTTAAAGGACTTATTATGATCTACCATTGTCTAACTGTCCGTCTGTCAAACTGTCCATCCATCTGTCTGTCTGTTGGTTGTACCGTCCGTCCATCCGTCGGTCTGGCTTCAGGTTAAAGTTTTTGGTCAAGGTAGTTTTTGATGAAGTTTAAGTCCAATCAACTTGAAACTTAGTATGCATGTTCCCTATAATATGATCTTTCTAATTTTAATGCCAAATTTGACTTTCTTCCCCATTTTCACAGTCCTGTGAACATGAAAATGATAATGTGGATGGGGCATCCGTGTACTATGGACACATTCTTGTTCAGCTATATTTTTCATATATGTGCTGTTGTTTTAAGTGTCTACTCTAATGTCTGGTTTCATCACCTCAAGACAGAATAATTGCTCTGAGATATTATTAACAAAATATGGCATATATATCATAGCATGGAATGGATGTGCAGTATGAAAAATATTGATTTTGTGCATTTGTTGTAAAACATTTGATAAAAATGAAATCAATTTGAATATGTTGAATGGAACATTTATTTTTATCTGTTTGAATGGTACGTTTTACTATGGGATTGGATACAGGTAGTTTATCATGCCTTAACTGAAAGAAGTATTTAGAAGTGGTAAACCAGCACATTTAGGGGAACGAACATAAAATGATCCACATTTCTTTAAGTTATGGTGACAAACAGGTATTCCATATAGCAAATATATTCACATATAACTCAGTTTTGCCTTGATGGTATCAAAAAAGTTCTTTATATCTTCATGTAAAACTTTTACATGAAGATATAAAAACGGCTTTTAAAAGCCGTTTACATGAAGGGACCCCATTTGAAACAAGCTTTAGAGCTTTCATGGGTATAAAATATCAGCAAATTTTGTCCATGCACTGAAGGATACTACACTCATAAAATACCAATATATTTTACCATACTGTGAAAGTACTTTAATTCGTGGGTATCAATTTTCGTGGTTTGAGCAATATTTACATGTTCGTGGGTTTTTAAATTCGTGGATTTTAGTTTTCTAAAAAAAAAAAAAATTGAAAAATTGAAGCCTTTAGAAACGAGGGTTACAAATAGTCTAGATTGAAGGAAATTGCAAAGTAAACATTGACCCGTGTAAATCGTAGTGATAACACTAATTAACCCATGATAAAGTGATCAACAGATTAAAGACCATCAAAGGTGTTAATTAGGCCATTAACATGTCACCTAAAGAAAACAGTAACATAAACAAATGCTATGAATTGCCAAATAATTCTTAGCAAAATCAAGACCAGCATAATTTTTTTTATTTCTTATATGTACGAGAACTATGAGGATATAAATGAACACTTTATCATACTTACTAGCATATCAATACCGGAAATCTGACTTTCATTGATCAAAAACAAAAGTTGTACATTTTAGGTTATTAAAGATTAAATGGGTATAATCCTGCATGCGGTTGTAGTTCTGTGACTGCTATTAAAGTATTCTCAGAGTTGGTGCTATTCAATATCTTCTCTTAGACTAGATCATACATGTCATATCAGTAGTCAAACCTACCGATTGGGATCTTTCCAGGTCTTGATTTAGACAATGGTTATTTTATTTCGTTGGACACTTAAATTCGTGGATAAAGTCATCCACGAAAACCACGAAATTTGGTACCCCACGAATAAAAGTACTTTCACAGTATATGTGTTAGTATTGTATTTATGTATTGTATATATTGTGTATTGTAATTATTAATATGCTTTGATATTTTATTGAATAAAATATTAGTATTATTATATTATTATAATATATATTTTCTCGGCTTAAGTCAATTTTTTAGCACTGTAATGGAATGAAAGGGAATAGCACATTTTTTTCATTTAGTAAATTTTACCCTTGTATGTCTCACAGTTAATGTCTGTCCGTCCTTAAAGTCCTAAAATTAATTTGCCTCATACAAATGTTATGAATGAAACTTATACAAAATGCTTATTACCACCAAACTCAGATCAAGTTTAAATTTGGGTGGTTTCACTTTCACCATTTTCCAATTATTTCCATCCCTTTATAAATTGCTTCATTTGCTGTTTCTACACTCTAAATTTTGTTTGTTTCAACCAAATGTTATGAATATCATAGACTGTAAGACAATACTTAATACCACCAAACACATATCAAGTTTGAATTTGGTGGCATCAGTTTTGCTTTTCTTGAGTTATGTCCCTTTGTAAATTTTTTTTTTTTTCAGAGGTTGCAATAAATATTTACACAAGTGAGGGCACCTGTTTTCTCATGGCCACATTCTTCATTTATTAATGATTTAATGTAAATGAGTGTATATTTACAACATAATTTTTGAAACCCATATTTTCTGGAGAATTATTCAAAAAAGTTTCCAAATTTTCATAAATTCGATATATAGTGCTGGTGGACATGGATATTTCTAAACCCTGCTCGTTTGAAAATGGGTATCTATTTGTTTGATGTGTTTGAGCTTTTGATTTTGCCATTTTATTAGGGACTTTCCGTTTTGAATTTTCCTCAGATTTCAGTATTTTCGGTGAATATATTTTATGCCACCATTTGATTGCAATGTATTATTGTGTACACAGAGTTTCTTGTAATTTGGTATCAAGTTTCAAATTGGAATGCTATCCTGTGTTGTCACAATCATTGCTCATCAACTTCCTGTTGAGTGTTTAGCAGGCTTATTTATTACATACTGTGTATCACCATGCATTACATTTTGATATGATATGATCTTTATAATTTTAATGCCGAATTAGAGTTTAACCCCAACATGGTCCATTGAACATAGAAAATGATAGTGCGAGTGGGGCATCTGTGAACTGGGGACACATTCTTGTTGGTTTTTTTTTTCTTAAGACCTAAAAATCAGACAAAACTTTGGTTTCAAGCTTGATGTTCTTTCACTTTCAATATCCCTGTGTATCATTAATGCTCACCATTCCTTTTTTTTTTTTAAATATCATTGACTGATTTTGTTCATGTTATCAATATATCTCATATACATGCACAGGAATTTTGTTATTTAAATGTCTAAATTTTTACACCACATATAGTTTATAAAGAAGGATTGTTTGAGCAGATTTAAAATAAATTTGCACTTCCGAAATATAAGTTATTCATTTGTGTGACTTTCTCATTAAATGGTTAACATTATTAAAAGATATTCTGGTACAGTGTACTAATATAAATGTATAGAATGATTTGTGATTTACCTGGATTTCTTCATGACACACATGTGGTGATAGATCATACGATCAAAATAATGAATGTATATTGGTTTTCACTATATTTTCACAATACATACTTTATTACATTTCAATTACTTTGATATTAATGAATTTGAAAAAGGCTTAGGATTTAATTCGTTTAAAAATAACAAAACGTTGGTGCCTTTTTTTGATTTGGGGGAATTTGCTGTGTAACATAGTATTGAGTATTTTTAAATTGAATAGTGCATTGCACATAAAATTCTATATTTGACAACTTTGCATGACCATCAATTTTTAGTTGACACACATTTTCCTGACAATGATGTGCTGATATATTTTTTTAAATTCATGATAACAAAAATCAGTGCTTAAAAGTTTCTTTGATTTTATGATTTTGAGAAGAAGAAAATGAAATCTAGATATTGAAAAATTAATATGGAAAATGTTGTGGAGAAAAAACATCCTAATCACCATCACAAACATCATGGAATTTTAGGATATTTAGTCAGTAAATTAAAAATAGAGGAAGGTAAATATAGCTGAATTATTAGACTATAATACAATTTTTTAGGGAAAATGTTTGCATTGAAAATATTAATAAGAATCTAATGGATTCCATAAACTGATTTAATGCATTGTTTTTGCATACTGCATTTCATCAGAAAAGATAATGTGATAGAAGTCTTATTACCTTGGAACTTTCAGTTATTCCATTAAATCTATGCTTATTTATCTCATTTAAGGGATAATTTTCTGATAAATGAAAGAATTTGCTTGAATTATTATTTAGGAACAGAATTATAATGTACACATGAGTAAAAGGAGTAGGTCCGGTAAGGATCAATTTTGGCCTCAAATTTCAAGTTCATCTGACGAATGAATTTGACCTCTTTTTAAAGACTTAAGTGTCTATTTCATTTGAATCAATTAGTTTATGTGAAAGATTTTAACTGATTTAGTCATTGATAACGATCCGATTCAAGCTCAAATATGAAAAATCTGCCAAATATGTCGAAAAATGTCACTTTTTAGATAGTTTTTGTCAAAAATGAAAGTGGCCGCATCCGTGTTCATCCAAAATCTTTATATATGTTATGTATTATCATAAAATACAACTTACATTTCAATATTAAGGATGAACACGAATGCGGCCACTTTCGTTTTACACGAAAACCGTCTAAAATTTAGCTAAAATGATAGAATTGTGAAGATTTCAGTAATTTAGCGTGACTTAATGGTGCTAGTACTCGATATATGTACATTGTATTGCCAAAAACAACCAATATTTATGTAGCAGAAGCATTCTACTGTCCAATATATATTTAAAAGTTTACATTTTAACAATTTTGTAAAACTGCTATATTTTGGGGCCAAAAAGGGGTCTTACCGGACCTACTCCTTTGTGAACAATAGAGTTTTTCCCATAGAGTGAAAGCAAGATTTCTATTTGATGTTGCATGGAAAAGGGAAATATTTGTTTTACATATTTATGTCTGTGCTATATTGTTATTCATTTATTGTGTAGTGCATAAATCAGGTTGTTGTTATTCTTGTTTGAATAATAAGGTATTTTATACTTTGTCTTGTTGGGCCTTTTATTGCTTACTAT
The DNA here is from genome assembly GCF_963676685.1 of Mytilus edulis. Lineage (NCBI taxonomy): Eukaryota > Metazoa > Mollusca > Bivalvia > Mytilida > Mytilidae > Mytilus > Mytilus edulis. The sequence goes on along the minus strand of NC_092345.1, from coordinate 40,950,342 downwards.
ATGGTGTGGGATATGCTCATTGTTTAAGGCCATGTGGTGACCTATAGTTCCTTACTATTATATCAGTTGGTCTCTGATGGATAGTTATCTGATTTGCAATCACCATATTTTCTTATTTTTTTAAGTTTAGCATGACCAATGAATACTAATACATGTACTATCATAATAACCCTCTTTTTTGGAGGACAAGTTTTGCCATTATACCACCATTAAAGATGTTGCTTGTTACAAAAAAAAGTTTATATAGTGTGCATACCTGTCCACCTCTGAAAATGAAAATGCACTTTAGAAAAATAAGCTCATAAATGTTTATAAAATGTGTTCTGTTCAATATTAGTATTCAGGGGATTTTTTCATATAGAACATATACATGTACCAGTTTTGTTACAAATATTCACAATTGTGCTGTTTTTTTCTGGATATTATTTAGAATGTTAATTTATGTTATCATTTTAACTTCATTGTATTTATTAACTATTTCTTATAAATCACATGATCATTTATCATTATACAGTTTGGTGTAGACTAAGCAAGCATAAAATAAACATGTATTAATGCAGAGTGCACATATTTCATTTGTTTGACTACAACTTCCATGTTTTCTAAAATACCTTTTAATCTGTCAAATAGAAATTTCTTATGTCTACCTTAAGGTTTTTTTTATTTGTGTGTCCATTGTGTTAACAGGGATATTCTACAGATTTTTCACCTTTACCTGTACCACTTAATAAACCCAATAATATACTTTTAGCTTTAACTATTTGTAAAAATTATAAATAAACTATATTTTCTTATTTTTCGTTTTATAATTCTCTTATAAAACCATAACATTTAATGGTATTTTCAATCCAATTACAGCAATTCAGTTTACATAACATTGAAAATCTGATTCTCTCTATTTTCACTGGCTTATTCATATGTTAGAAATGACAAATAAATGAAGTACCACTTAATGAAAAAGTTTTGAGGATTTTTTGGATAATTATATACTGAAAATCTTTATTTAAAAACAAGTTTTTTAATGTGGAGGACAATATTGATTACAGCAGATTTATCTAGACAATGTTTCAAGACTACAAATAAACAGACAACATAGTATATGTCCAGACGACAGTTTGGGATTTCTGAACAAAATCTGTTGACCAATTGAAATTTCTTACAAACTTGGATTGCCTTACCTTTTTTTGGTGAATAGTGAAAAAGATCTATTTTGGTGTTTTATGTCACTAGTTCAAAGGTCAAGGTTACATCAGCAATTAATAGACATAATTTAGGTTTTTATTAGTATTATTTGTACTAATTTGACAGAAGACTTAGTTTATAGCCATGATAGTACTTGAAAAAATCTGCACATATTTTCCTCTACAAATCCATTTAAGATAGCAACTCAGCTTCTACACCCAAGTACCTAAATAATAAAAATACATGAAAAATTGAGATATGGGCCATAAAAATAAAGAGAAGAGGTGCCTCACAATTCTTAGTAGCATCATTTTAATGTCATCCTTTTTTCTGTTACAGAATCTGATACAGATGTGGAGAGAAGTGAAGGGACGAGAGGGCACAGTAGACAGGCAAGTCACTCGTCTGTTAACAGTTTTATCAGTTTTAGGGTAGGTTTGGCTTCTTTTGAGAGTTTAAATCAACAATTGATGTGAAATAAACTAACTTTTTTATTAACACTTTTTTAGGGGACTGAAGGTTTCAAAGAAGCCAAACTTTATCCTGTTAATAAAAATGAAATACAATTTTTATTTTGAAATTAAAATGACAGCTTAAATTGTTTAGATATTTCTCCAAATTACATTAAGGTAAAGCAACGCATTCAAAATCAAAAGCTCAAACACATCAAACGAATGGATATCAATTGTCATATTCCTGACTTGGTATAGGCATTTTCTTATGTAGAAAATGGTGATTTAAACCTGGTTTTAAAGAAATATAGATAGGGTAGGTCGACTTTTCATCAATATTTTGTCAATCTGGGAATCTTTTTTAAATAGGAGAATGTCATGCCATAGATAACAATAAATGATACTTTTCTCATTTATTACTCAGACCAATATGATTTAAAATGACAATATTCACATTTTCTACCCACAGGTAAATGCAGCTAGCTCAGTGAGTTTTGGGGTAAAGATTGCATGGAAGGCAATCAAAACCCTATGGTACTAACGTCTTGATAAAAAAATCTTCAAATATAGTGCATAGATCATAACATTCTATCACTATTTTACAAAATTTTTCTTTGATCTTACTAATTAAATTTCTCACTTTTGCCGTACCGGCTCAAGGGAGAAAATCAATCTCGTTGAGAGGATCAACAATATTTCATATCGCTGTCCAGAAATTTATCAAAGAAATATATATTAAGATATATAACTAAAGAAATGATGTTATACTTGTCAAGAAAATAAAATATAATATCTGTTCTGAAAATACCAATGATGTCATTGTTAAAGTCATCTTTCAAAATTAGAGTTATCATCCTTTGTCCAGAAGTGCAGTATAATGAACTACAAAAAAATGGAAACAACATGTTATAAATTTCATGCATCAGAAATTGAATGGATTAACCTTCATCAGGAACTCTCAAAGTCCAATATTTGAAAGCCAAGAATGTATAAGAACCTTTACAGTCAGTAGGTCTATATGACCAAAAAGGATATTAAAAAATAGCAAGCACTTTGATTGGCAAAACAAGTTACTTTCTTTAAAAAAGAAAAGTAATATGTGAATCCAAGACAGTTAACTGGTTACCAAAAAATTGTGGCTGAATCCCCAAAAATTGTTGCTGAATTTTAGTTTGTATTTTAATTGAAATAATTGACTGTAAATAGAATAAGACAATGATGATTTTAAAACACCTTTATCAAAAATATGTAATTGTGTGTAGATTCTTGCACAAGTCAGTTGAAAGCAAATTTGGATAGTTGTGAATAGAAAAGTGTATATGCAGGCTATGTTCTTTTCATATATTTTATGATAGTATGATACTAAACCCATAATGGGTGGGATTGTGCTTGATATTTGGATAGTTGTGAATAGAAAAGTGTATATACAGGTTATGTTCTTTTCATATATTTTATGATAGTATGATACTAAACCCATAACGGGTGGGATTGTGCTTGATATTCATATGATGAAGACATAACTTTAAATCAGTTTAATTGAGGTCTTGAGCTGGCATATCAGTAACTGCTAGTAGCCCTTTTTTAATTTTTGTATCATTTTCATTTTATTATATGTTCGCAAAAATTAAAAAAAAATTTGTCATATATTGGTATCACGTCGTCATCATCGTCAGCATTGTCGTCAGTGTCATCCGAAGACAGATGGTTTCCGGATAATAACTGAAGTATAAGTAAATAGAAATCAATAAAATTTTAGGACAATGTTTATAACCACAAAAGGAAGGTTGGGAATGATTTTGGGGGTTATGGTCCCACAGGTTTAGGAATTAGGGGCTTAAAGGAGCCCAAAACAAGCATTTATCTAGTTTCAGGACAATAAGTTGTGTATAAGTATTTCAATTGCTCTGAAATTGTACCACAATGTTTAATACCATTAGAAGAAGGATGAAATTCATTATAAGGGTTATGGGGCAAACAGACAAGGATTTAAGGGCCAAAAAGGGGCCAAAAATGAATATTTTTCTAGTTGTAGGACAATAACTTGTGTGTAACTGTATGGATCTCTCTGAAATTGTACCACAAGGTTTCATATAAAAAAGGGAAGGCTGGGATTGAGTTTGGGGTTAATTTCCCCAAACATGTAGGAATAAGGGGCCAAAATAGAGCCAAAAAGAAACATTTTTCTAGTTTACAGACAATAACTTGTGTTTAAGTGTATATATCTTTTCGAAATTATACCTCAAGGTTTCTTACTACAAAGGAAAGGCTGGAATTGAGTTTTGGGGTTCTTGCTGCAAGGTGGGTCTCAATAAGTTGGGGGCCAAAATAAGCATTTTTGTAGTTTCCAGTCAATAACATTATGTTTAAGCATACAAATCTCTCTGAAATTACACCACAAGTTTCAATACTACCAAAGGATGGTTATGAGGGGTTATGGGGGGTTATGGCTCAAATCATTTAGCAAATAGGTTTTTTCTTGTAAAAGGACAATTTAGACAATTTAAAAGCAGTGTAAGGAAGGTAATTCAATAACAATTCAATTTATAGAATACTGTTATATATGTCTAGCGGGATGGCTACAGTGCAGGCGATTTGGTGTCACGATATCGCAGTAGCATGGGTTCGAATCTCTGCGAGGGAAGAACAAAAAAATTTCGAAAGCAAATTTACAGATCTAACATTGTTTGGTTGATGTTTAGACGAGTTATATATATATATATATATATAAACGAGTCTAAATTGAAAACTACATTTAACCTATGATTGCGTTGGATAAAAACTGCAATTTTTAGCTCACCTGGCCCAAAAGCTTTTCCCATCACTTGGCGTCCGTCGTCCGTCGTCGTTAACTTTTACAAAAATCTTCTCCTCTGAAACTACTGGGCCAAATTAAACCAAACTTGGCCACAATCATCATTGGGGTATCTTTTTAAAAAAATGTGTGGCGTGACCCGGCCAACCAACCAAGATGGCCGCCATGGCTAAAAATAGAACATAAGGGTAAAATGCAGTTTTTGGCTTATAACTCAAAAACCAAAGCATTTAGAGCAAATCTGACATGGGTTAAAATTGTTTATCAGGTGAAGATCTATCTGCCCTCAAATTTTCAGATGAATCCGACAACCTGTTATTGGGTTGCTGCCCCTGAACTGGTAATTTTAGGGAATTTTTGCTGTTTTTGGCTATTATCTTGAATATTATTATAGATAGAGATAAACTGTAAACAGCAATAATGTTCAGCAAAGTAAGATTTACAAATAAGTCAACATGACCAAAATGGTCAGTTGACCCCTTTAGGAGTTATTGACCTTTATAGACAATTTTTAACCATTTTTCGTAAATCTTAGTAATCTTTTACAAAAATCTTCTCCTCTGAAACTACTGGGCCAAATTAATCCAAACTTGACCACAGTCATCTTTGGGATATCTTGTTTAAAAAATGTGTGGCGTGACCTGGCCAACCAAACAAGAAGGCCGCCATGGCTAAAAATAGAACATAGGGGTAAAATGCAGTTTTTGGCTTATAACTCAAAAACCAAAGCATTTAGAGCAAATCTGACACTGTAAAAGTGTTTATCAGGTCAAGATCTATCTGTCCTGAAATTTTCAGATGAATCGGACAACCTGTTGTTGGGTTGCTGCCCCTGAATTGGTAATTTTAAGGAAATTTTGCTGTTTTTGGTTATTATGTTGAATATCATTATAGATAGAGAAAAACTGTAAACAGCAATAATGTTCAGCAAAGTAAGATTTACAAATAAGTCAGCATGACCAAAATGGTCAGTTGACCCCTGAAGGAGTTGTTGCCCTTTATAGTCAATTTTTAACCATTTTTCGTAAATCTTAGTAATCTTTTACAAAAATCTTCTCCTCTGAAACTCCTGGTCCAATTAAACTAAACTTGGCCACAATCATCATTGGGGTAACTTGTTTAAAAAATGTGTGGCATGACCTGGCCAATCAACCAAAATGACTGCCACGGCTAATAATAGAACATAAGGGTAAAATGCAGTTTTTGGCTAATAACTAAAAAACCGATGTATTAAGAGAAAATCTGACAGGGTTTAATTGTTTATCAGGTCAAGATCTATCTGCCCTGATGTTTTCACATGGATCGGACAACCCGTTGTTAGGTTACTGTCCTGAATTGGTAATTTTAAGGAAATTTTGCCGTTTTTTGTTATTATCTTGAATATTATTATAGATAGAGATAAACTGTATACGGCAATAATGTCAGCAAAATAAGATCTACAAATAAGTTGACATGACCAAAATAGTCAATTGACCCCTTAAGGAGTTATTGCCCTTTATAGTTAATTTTTAACATTTTTCATAAATTTTTGTAAATTTTTAGAAAATATTTTCCACTGTAATTACTGGGCCAAGTTCATTATAGATAGAGATAAGTGTAGCAACAAGAATGTTCAGTATAATAAGATCTTCAAACACATCACTATCACCAAAACACAATTATGTCATGAATTTATCCGTGTCCATTGTTTAATATGCACAAGACCAAGGTGAGCGACACTGGCTCTTCAGAGAATCAAGTTATATATATATATATATAAAGGTAACACACGGCCAGCGAAAGCTCTTTTTTTGAGAGCCCAGGTGGTCGTGTGGTCTAGCGGGACGGCTGCAGTGCAGGCGATTTGGTGTCACGATATCACAGTAGCATGGGTTCGAATCCCGTCGAGGGAAGAACCAAAAATTTGCGAAAGCAAATTTACAGATCTAACATTGTTGGGTTGATGTTTAGACGAGTTGTATATACATTATGTACACAGCCATGTATCACCATCATTGATGGCGATCCGATGGATACATCTGTTGTAGAGTTGTCACTGACTCAGACATACTTATAAATATAATTATTTTCTGTGACTGTATATTACATTAATTTGTAGGATCCTTTACTATAGATAATTTAGCTGATCTGTAACAATAACATCTTCATGCCTTATATATCATGTACTGTAGTACGCCGCTAGATTAAAACTGACGTGGAAAGGTAACACACGGCCAGCGAAAGCTCTTTTTTTGAGAGCCCAGGTGGTCGTGTGGTCTAGCGGGACGGCTGCAGTGCAGGCGATTTGGTGTCACGATATCACAGTAGCATGGGTTCGAATCCCGGCGAGGGAAGAACCAAAAATTTGCGAAAGCAAATTTACAGATCTAACATTGTTGGGTTGATGTTTAGACGAGTTGTATATACATTATGTACACAGCCATGTATCACCATCATTGATGGCGATCCGATGGATACATCTGTTGTAGAGTTGTCACTGACTCAGACGTACTTATAAATATAATTATTTTCTGTGACTGTATATTACATTAATTTGTAGGATCCTTTACTATAGATAATTTAGCTGATCTGTAACAATAATATCTTCATGCCTTATATATCATGTACTGTAGTACGCCGCTAGATTAAAACTGACGTGGAAAGGTAACACACGGCCAGCGAAAGCTCTTTTTTTGAGAGCCCAGGTGGTCGTGTGGTCTAGCGGGACGGCTGCAGTGCAGGCGATTTGGTGTCACGATATCACAGTAGCATGGGTTCGAATCCCGGCGAGGGAAGAACCAAAAATTTGCGAAAGCAAATTTACAGATCTAACATTGTTGGGTTGATGTTTAGACGAGTTATATATATATATATATATATATATATATATATAGGCGTAAAAAATAATTTTCACATGTGCAGATATATATATTCATTAAATAAAATAATAAAATAAGTAAAAAATTAACAGTTCCATTCTGTTAATTTTTATACGACCGCAAAATTTGAAAATTTTTTCGTCGTATATTGCTATCACGTTGGCGTCTTCGTCATCGTCGTCGTCGTCGTCGTCGTCGTCCGAATACTTTTAGTTTTCGCACTCTAACTTTAGTAAAAGTGAATAGAAATCTATGAAATTTTAACATAAGGTTTATGACCACAAAAGGCAGGTTGGGATTGATTTTGGGAGTTTTGGTCCCAACATTTTAGGAATAAGGGGCCAAAAAGGGCCCAAATAAGCATTTTCTTGGTTTTCGCACTATAACTTTAGTTTAAGTTAATAGAAATCTATGAAATTTTGACACAAGGTTTATGACCACAAAAGAAAGGTTTTGATTGATTTTGGGAGTTTTGGTTCCAACAGTTTAGGAATTAGGGGCAAAAAAAGGGCCCAAATAAGCATTATTCTTGGTTTTCGCACAATAACTTTAGTTTAAGTAAATAGAAATCTATGAAATTTAAACACAAGGTTTATGACCATAAAAGGAAGGTTGGTATTGATTTTGGGAGTTTTTGTCCCAACAGTTTAGGAATAAAGGGCCCAAAGGGTCCAAATTAAACTTTGTTTGATTTCATCAAAAATTGAATAATTGGGGTTCTTTGGTATGCAGAATCTAACTGTGTATGCAGATTCTTACTTTTTGGTCCTGTTTTCAAATTGGTCTACATTAAGGTCCAAAGGGTCCAAAATTAAACTTAGTTTGATTTTAACAAAAATTGAATCCTGGGGGTTGTTTGATATGCTGAATTTAGAAATGTACTTAGATTTTTAATTATTGGCCTAGTTTTCAAGTTGGTCCAAATGGCCAAAATTAAACTTTGTTCATCAAAAATTGAATAAATGGGTTCTTTGATATGCCAAATCTAACTGTGTATGTAGATTCTTAATTTTTGGTCCAGTTTTCAAATGGTCTACATTAAGGTCCAAAGGGTACAAAATTAAACTAAGTTTGATTTTAACAAAAATTAAATTCTTGGGCTTATTTGATATGCTTTATCTAAATATGTACTTTGATTTTTGATTATGGGCCCAGTTTTCAAGTTGGTCCAAATCAGGATTCCATATCAAGTATTGTGCAATAGCAAGAAATTTTCAATTGCACAGTATTGCACAATAGCAAGAAATATCTAATTGCACAATATTGTGCAATAGCAATTAATTTTCAATTGGAGTTATCTTTCTTTGTATAGAATAGAAGTTGATAATATATGTTGGAAATTTGCCAGACATGACTATGATGTCATTTTCTATTTTTATTTGCCAATAACTTTATGTAAATAACTTCATTGGAAATTTGCCAATATAAAATGTTGCTGATGAAGCTTTTTTTCCTTATCTTATCTAAAATGTTTTTAGATAATGTATGTTGGACATTTGCCAGACATGACTATGATGTCATTTTCTATTTTTATTTGCCAATAACTTTATGTAAATAACTTCATTGGAAATTTGCCAATATAAAATGTTGCTGATGAAGTTTTTTTTTATTATTTTATACAATAAACAATGTATATTCACTTTTACTACCAACCAATCTTTACCATTCAGTGATAACAAGCACTTTATTTTACATTTTAATATTTTATGATGTATTTAAAAGAGTAGTTATTGTTGCAAACTCCATTAGAAATTTGAATTGATATCAGTTTTGGAAAAAGGGAAACGGGGATGTGAAAAAAAAGGGGGGGGTTTAAATTTTTCTCATTTCAGATTTCATAAATAAAAAGAAAATTTCTTCAAACATTTTTTTGAGAGGATTAATATTCAACAGCATAGTGAATTGCTCAAAGGCAAAAAAAATATTTTAAGTTCATTAGACCACATTCATTCTGTGTCAGAAACCTATGCTGTGTCAACTATTTAATTTTAGATTTAAAAAGTTTGAAGAAGAAATCTTTAATTGATTTGTAAAATCTTGACATTTGTTTTGTGTAAAAAAAAACATGTAATGTCAAAAATTTGATCACAATCCAAATTCAGAGCTGTATCACGCTTGAATGTTTTGTCCATACTTGCCCCAACTGTTCAGGATTCGACCTCTGCGGTCGTATAAAGCTGCGCCCTGCGGAGCACCTGGTTTTACTTATTTTATTATTTTATTTAATGAATATATATATATATATATGTTTGATATAAAAAAAGAATTGTTGAGGTGATTAATATTCAACAGCAAAGTGTATTGCTCAAAAGCAAAAAAAACATTTTAAGTTCCACATTCATTCTGTGCCAGAAACCTAGGCTGTGTCAAATATTTAATCACAATCCAAATTCAGAGCTGTATCAAGCTTGAATGTTGAGTCCATACTTGCCCCAACTGTTCAGGGTTCGACCTCTTTAGTCATATAAAGCTGCGCCCTGCAGATCATCTGGTTTAGTTTCTTTTTATGCCCCACCTACGATAGTAGAGGAGCATTATGTTTTCTGGTCTGTGGCTCCGTTTGTCTGTGCGTCCGTCTGTGCATCCATCTGTAAATGCCTCCGTCCGTTCAGGTTAAAGTTTTTGGTCAAGGTAGTTTTTGATGAAGCTGAAGTCCAATCAACTTGAAACTTAGTACACTTGTTGCTTATTATATGATCTATCTAATTTTAAAGCCAAATTAGACTTTTGACCCCAATTTCACGGTCCACTGAACATTGAAAAAGAAAGTGGGAGTTTCAGGTTATAGTTTTTGGTCAAGGTAGTTTTTATACGCCCGTCGTCTTTTAGACGGGACGTATTATGGTATACCATTGTCCGTCCGTCTGTCCGTCCGTCCGTCGTCCACATTTCGGACAATAACTCAAAAGCGCTTTCACCATTTTCCATGAAACTTAAGTGAATTGTTTATATCTATTGACGTAAGCTCCCTTTCGTTTTTTTTTAATTTCAGATTTTAAGTTTTGGATTTATGGGGCTTTATTCATAAAAAAGGGGGGATTTTCAACACTTCGGACAATAACTCAAAAAGGCTTTCACCAATTTCCATGAAACTTTGGTGAATTGTTTATATCTATTGGTGTAAGCTCCCTTTCAATTTTTATAAATTTCAGAATTTAAGTTTTGGATTTATGGGGCTTTATTCATAAAAAAAGGGGGATTTTCAACACTTCGGACAATAACTCAAAAAGGCTTTCACCAATGTCCATGAAACTTTGGTGAATGTTTATATCTATTGATGTAAGCTCCCTTTCAATTTTGATAAATTTCAGATTTTAAGTTTTGGATTTATGGGGCTTTATTCATAAAAAAAGGAGGATTATTTTACATTTCCGTGTTATGAATTTTTATGCTTAAAAAAGGGGGGATTTTCCAATTTTGGGACAATAACTAACACTTCCACAAAATTTTATGCAACTTTGATAAATTGTTTATATCTATTGACATAAGCTCCCTTTCCATTTTTACAAATTTTAGATTTAACGTTTTCTTAAGTAATGAATTTTATACTTAAAAAAGGGGGATTTTATGAAACTTTGGTGAATATATTAATGTAACATCCCTTTTGATTTGTATATATATTTCTAGTTGATCATATAAATTTATTTAAAGCATAAAAGACAAGTTAAAAGAGCAACGGGCGTATCATGCGCTAAAGCGCAGCCCTTTTTAGCTCACCTGGCCCAAAGGGCCAAGTGAACTTTTCTCATCACTTGGCGTCCGTCCTCCGTCATCCGTCGTCCGTCGTCGTCGTCGTCCGTCGTTAGCTTTTACAAAAATCTTCTCCTCTGAAACCACTGGGCCAATTTTTACCAAACTTGGCCACATAGGGGTAAAATGCAGTTTTTGGCTTATAACTCAAAAACCAAAGCATTTAGAGCAAATCTGACATGGGGTAAAATTCTTAATCAGGTCAACATATCTGCCCTGAAATTTTGAGATGAATCGGACAACCCATTGATAGGTTGCTGCCCCTGAATTGGTAATTTTAAGGAAATTTTGCTGTTTTTGGTTATTATCTTGAATATTATCATAGATAGAGATAAATTTTAAACAGCAAAAATGTTCTGTAAAGTAAGATCTACAAATAAGTCAACAGGACCAAAATGGTCTGTTGACCCCTTTAGGAGTAATTGCCCTTTATAGTCATTTTTTTACCATTTTTCCTAAATCTTAGTCATCTTTTACAAAAATCTTCTCCTCTGAAACTACTGGGCCAAATTAAACCAAACTTTACCAAAATTATCATTGGGGTATCTGGTTAAAAAATTGTGTCCGGTGACCTGGCAAACCAACCAAGATGGCCGCCATGGCTAAAAATAGAACATGGGGTAAAATGCAGCTTTGACTTATCACTCAAAAACCAAAGCATTTAGAGCAATTCTGACATCGGGTAAAATTGTTTATCAGGTCAAGATCTATCTGCCCTGAAATTTTGAGATGAATTGGACAACCCGTTGATAGGTTGCTGCCCCTGAATTGGTAATTTTAAGGACATTTTGCTGTTTTTGGTTATTATCTTGAATGTTATTATTAATAAAGATAAACTGTAAACAGCAAAAGTGTTCAGCAAAGTAAGATCTACAAATAAGTCAACAAGACCAAAATGGTCTGTTGATTTCTTTAGGAGTTATTGCCCTTTATATTCAATTTTAACCATTTTTCGTAAATCTTAGTTATCTTTTACAAAAATCTTCTCCTCTGAAACTACTGGGCCAAATTAAACCAAACTTGGCCACAATCATCATTGGGGTATCTAGTTTAAAGGTAATTTTAAGGAAATTTTGCTGTTTTTGGTTATTGTCTTGAATATTATTATAGATAGAGATAAACTGTAAACATCAATAATGTTAAGCAAAGTAAGATTTACAAATAAGTCAACATGACGGAAATGGTCAATTGACCTCTAAGGAGTTATTGTCCTTTATAGTCAATTTTTAACAATTTTCATAAAATTTGTAAATTTTAACTAACATTTTCCACTGAAACTACTGGGCCAAGTTCATTATAGATAGAGATAATTGTAAGTAGCAAGAATGTTCAGTAAAATAAGATGTACAAACACATCACCATCACCAAAACACAATTATGCCATGAATCCATCTGCATCCTTTGTTTAATATTCACATAGACCAAGGTGAGCGACACAGGCTCTTTAGAGCCTCTAGTTTATTTATTACTTGAGTTTGTATATCATTTTTATGGTGTTATGAAACTTATTCAAAATGCTTATTACCACAAAACACAGATCAAGTTGGAAGTTTGGTGGCCTCACTTTTACCGTTCTAGAGTTATGTCCTTTTACAAATGGAAAATTGCTTGATTTTTGTTTCCATTCTCAAACTTAAGTTTGCCTCAACCAAATGTTATGAAACTCAGATCAATTTCAAATTTGGGTACTGTCACTTTTACAGTTGATTTATGTCCCTTTATAATGTTGTATGCAAGTGTGGGCATCATCTGTGTCCCATGGACACATTCCCTTTTTTTTCATAACCTTTTTGCAAATCCCAGTGTAGACAAAACTGGATGTCTAATGCAAATTGCACAAACCTATAGCAATATAAATTTAAGCACACGTACAGTTTGCTTTATAGTCTGGATGCCTTGATTTTATCTATCATATCTTCATATTTTGTTTCCTGGATGCATTCAATTATTCTCCACTCGTTATTAAAGCTGTCTGTACTTATGTTGTACAGATAAGTTCAAAGTCCAATTTCCATGTGAAGTCAAACCCTGAGTCATGCAACTTTCATATTAGGTATTTTTCTTGCGAGTAACACACTAGCTTCATTGGGACCTCTTATAAGAGACTTATCAAATTTTATGAATTTATTTATTTTACTTAAATTAATTCAAATATTCTACTTGGTTTTGAATAATATTTTATTTTTAGAAGTTTTATGAATACTCTACTTGTTAGTACTGAGAATATATGCAATTTTAAATAAAAATCCATGTATTTGCATAAGAATACTATGTTACATACAAATGTAACATAAACATAATGTGTGTCAAAGAATTAAAATTCAGAGGACAAAGTATGATATCTTTAATCTCAACAGAATCTGGGAGAAGTTTTAAAAATATATATTTTAAAAATGTTGTGCTTAAAATGGTATATTTTGTCAAGTGTTAACATTTCTAAGAATTTTAGTGTTATTCTTAGAATTTTAGTATTTTAACAGGAGCAAGAATACATTCAGTTAGGTGATGAGTTAATGGACATTGTTTGGGAAATGCATCAAACTAAAGATGGTTGGAAACTAGAGAAGGGAGATAACCCAGAAGATGGCATTGTTCACAGTATATACAATAAAAAAATTAAGAGGAAAGTTTATAGACTACAGGTATGTCAAATGCTAAAAGAAGGATTGCATTTCATAAAATTTTAATATATATATATATATATATATATATATATAAAGATCACTATAATAAATGTTCTTGTGTATAGAAATATATATAGATTACTAAAAAATCCAACATTTAAAATATTCCCATTTTATAAAATGAATATGGGTTGTGACATTACACGAGAAGTCAAGGAAAAACATTTTATTTCAAAATTTAAATCACGATTGAATGCAAACTATACATTTTCTATTGTGTAATAATGACGCTCCATACTTCTATATATAGACTAAGTGTAATACGATTTATCTCCCTTTATATACTCAACGACAACTATGACGTTACATACCTACCGTTACATAGTTACGTTAATCATGTATAGTTTCACCTGAAGATTGTTATTTAAACATGAAAGTACTAGTGAATTAAAACTATTCATACCGGAAATGTTGGATTTTTTAGTAATCTATATATATATATATATACACATGTAATATACTGCAGCTGTGCTATTTGAGCAGTCAAATTGCATTGACCATATATTCATATGTGATATATACAGTCACTGACCGTATATCACCTTGTTTATGACGTTGACAATGTGTTTCCGTAGAGTTTTATTTATGACGTCAATAAAACATACAGGTTCGCAGCAATTTTATGTTGTCCGCTCACAATTAAAGAATGACAGTTTTTACCCTAAATACTTCATTTTGAACAGTTATAAGAGTTGCAGTATATAAAGAATAACCATACATTGTCTCGAAATATCAATCTGTTATTTGTACTTGGCTCGAAACAGGTAGAAATGCTCGGCACAGCCTCGCTTTCTACCTGTTCAAATAACATTGATATTTCGAGACAATGTATGGTTATTCTATATATAGTAGTCATGTTGAATTAATGCCTCAGTGGTCTCCTTGTTAAGCTTGCAGTCACATTGAGTCCCTTGGAAAGATTAAATATAAGACTTCAAAATTGTTACATTGTATTTGCTATTTTTCCACTAAGATGTAAATTAATGGTAAGCATTTTTTATTGATCATATTTATATTTATACATATATAAGTAAATTGTTGTACTCAAGAAGAGAGTAACAGTCAGGATTCTACTTTGTCAAAAATATCTCCCTATGACGCCAGTTCATTTTCACAATCGTAGAAATGGAAGCCATTGTAGGGATGACCCGCTGCCAATTTTGCTCTTTAAAACCGATAAATTTATCCACATAGCACCATTACGATCCTTATATGTCAGTTGTATTTTAAAAGACAAATGTATCTACTAGCTAATGAGCATCAGTTAATGATCTTGTCTGCATTGATTCAACTTAAAACTATTGTCTGATCGGTTGTCAGGTGGAATTTTTTTAAAATACTTAAACATTTTAAAAAAAAAGGGCAGACTATAAATTTTCAGCGGTCGAAGATTATAAACCCTAGTTATCACACACAAAAAATTATATTTTTTCGAAGATATACATTTTCATCATCCAACTTAAAAGACTGTCATCAAGCACTTTCAGTAAAAAAAAATAGCTATTCGAACACACCTGCTCTTATGTTTTAAAGTCAACCTGTAGCTATGATATATAAAAATGATAGAATCTGAAGGGAGATGATATATCAAATACTCTTGCTTTGTACGTTTTAAAGACAAAATATACACCTCAAACACGCCCTAACATAAAAAGGTGCACTCGATTTTCTCTTTTCAATACAATTGTTACACATTTTTTGGAATTATTTCTTGAGTCACATAATGGAAGGGCAGACGCGAAAATTACTGAACTAATAGATTGATATGTTCTCTGTCCGTGGTAATTTTTGTTTTAAAATTGGAGCGTATGCATTTTCTACATCCAACTTGATAGATACCCATGTCGTCAATTTGATATCTAATTGTTCTGCATTACTTAAATACTATGTAATAGATAAATTGAAAAATTATGCAAATGGTGTTTTTTAAATAAAACACTTAGTAATTGAGAAGAAAATTGTTGTTTTATTTGTTTCGATTAACTTTTAAAATTGTTGTTACTATAGTAAACATTACAGTAAGCATTTATCTCCTTCCCTAACAAAGAGCTTCGATTCTTTTGTTCTATTTCAACTGGGTTTCCACCTGGTAATTGTATGTAATGGTTAATAACTGACCAAAGAGCTAATAAAGCTCTCCTCATCACTTGGCGCCCATGAATGTTCTTTAACTTATAAAAAATCGTCTCATCTGAAATTGCTGGACCAAAGCTAACGAAACTTGGCCATAATCATCATTGGGGTATTTAGTTTTAAAATTGTGATCACCTTGCCTTCGAGCCAATTTGACAGACAGTGCTAAAAATATAACATAGCAGTAAAATGCAAGTTGGTCTATAATTTTAAATTGCTTATAACAGGGAACATTTGACTGACCAGAAATGTGGAGGTTTACCTATTGTTCATAACAAACTGTCAGATGACTTCTGATAGGAGTTATCAGCCATAAATTTTACCATTTTCTTTTTCATTTTTGCCAATTATCTTCAAAATCATAATAGATAGTTAGACACTTTTATGAAAATAGCCAAAAATGATCAGCAAGACAATAACATGAATAAGTCAACATGACTGAAATAGTCAACAAACGCCTTAACAGCCTATTGTCTTTTCACGAAGATTTTCTCCAATGTTTCTAGTTTTTATACGACTGCAATTTTTTTGTTGTTGGGTATAATGCTATGTCTTTGTCGTCGTTGTCTGTGTCGTTGTCATCCAAAACACATTTGGAGTCAAAACAATAACTAAAGTTAAAGTATAAGGATCTCTATGAAATTTTGCAAGACAGTTTAATATCACAAAAGGAAGTTTGGGATTGATTTTGGAAGTCATGGTACCAACAGTTTAGGAATTAGGGGCACAAAAGGGGCTAAAAACAACCATTTTTTTAGTTTCTGGACAATAAATTGTGTGTAAGTGTATGTATCTCTCTAAAATTGTACTGAAAGATTACATACCACAAAGGGAAGTCTGGGATTGATTTTGAGTGTTATGGTACCAACATCTTAGAAATAAAGGGGCCAAAATGGGCCAAAAACAAGCACTTTTGTAGTTTCTGGACAATAACTTGTGTATAAGTGTATGGATCTCTATAAAATTGTACCACAAGGTTCCATACCACATAGGGAAAGCTGGGATTGAGTTTTGGGGAATTTGCCACAAACATGCAGGGATAAGGGGCAAAAAACAATCATTTTTCTAGTTTCCAGACAATAACTTGTGTGTAAGTGTATGTATCTCTCTTAAATTGTACTGCAAGACTACATACCAAAAAGGGAAGGCTGGCATTTATTTTGAGTGTTATGGTACCAACAATTTATGCTTCAGACCTTGTATGCAAGATGTCTTATGTTACAAAGTTTCTATTTGTCATATGACCATTTTTCATCTTTTTATTATTTTTTCTTCTTTTACATTACAGTACCGGTATATAAACTGGTCATATTTAATACCTCATTTTCATGTGTCAGCTTGAAAAATCTGTTTATTTTTTTGTCATGTGAAATACTTAGGTATTATGAGTAATTGTGGATTCAGTATAAATATGGGGAAAATCAATATTTTTCACTCAAGCATGAACAGACTTTAATTGCTGAAAAATGGGGTAAAACAGTACATTAAATGCTATTACTTAGACAACAATAATATGTTCTCTTGTACCCATTAATGTAAAAAGCTGCAAACAGGCATTGTTTCTGAGTAAATTTGGATAGATATTTTTTATGAAACAGTGTATTTTGGACAGGTTAATCATTATTTTATGCATTGTTCCTGAGTGAATTTGGATAGATATTTTTTTTATGAAATAGTGTAGTTTGTACATGTTATTTATTATTTTATGCATTGTTCCTGAGTAAATTTGGATAGATATTTTTTTTATGAAACAGTGTATTTTGTACATGTTATTCATCATTTTACAGAGTGAGGTAGATTTTAGAGCTCAATATTTATGGGAGGAGTGTGCCTATCAGTTAGAAGAGAATTCTCACTGGAACCCAACTTGTGTAGAAAGCAGAGTAAGTATGTTAAACTATATGCTGTTAATATTTCTGGTAGGTTAACAGTTGCATTGAATTTGAAACTTTTTTCACTGTCTTTTTTTTATATAAATAAGGCCATTAGTTTTCTCGTTTGAATTGTTTTACATTGTCTTATCAGGGCCTTTTATAGCTGACTATGATTTGCTCATTGTTGAAGGCCGTACAGTGACCTATAGTTGTTAATGCCTGTGTCATTTTGGTCTCTTGTGGACAGTTGTCTCATTGGCAATCATACCACATCTTCTTTTTTATATCAACTCAACTGATTATATTTTATTACGGAAATTGCTGTTACAAGCATTCCATTAATGTATTCTCTCGTTTTATTACCATGTGAAATATTTGTCAACATCAAGCTGTATGGTACTGTGGATTAATTTATTTTAGTGGGTACCAATTTTCATGGATTGAGGAACATTTTCATTTTTGTGGATATTTGATTACATGGCTTTGCCAAAGTCTGCATACATTTCTATATAACTTTTATATTATTCGTTGGACATTGAAATTTGTTAGTTTTAACATATTTTATTGTTCAAAATGACAAATGGATTAGACACAAGTTTTACAACTTAGTAATGTCTTCTCTGAAATTTGTTCCCAGGTTACCACGACAGGGGCGGATCCAGCCATTTTAAAAAGGGCAGGTTCCCAACCCAGGACAAAGAGCGGTTCCAACTATATGTCCCCATTCAAATGCATTGATCGTCTGAAAAAAAGTGGGGGTTCCAACCCCTGGAACCCTGCTCTGGATCCGCCACTGCATGAAATTCCTGAAAAATTGGTTTCTAACAAATAATAATGAATCCACAGTATTTTATCTTTACATTATTGTGTTTCTCAGGTCATCATACAAGTTTTAGATTTATTTAAGTGTTAGTTCATTTTTCCAGCTCTTTTTGAAATAGCCGGATTTAAGGGCTATTCCAGAAAAAAATGTATGGGGGTGTTGGAAGGCAGTTTTTGTCAGCACCTGCCACCCAGACAATTGTATTTGAGAATTATAGTGCATTATAGTGTGAAAAGTTGCTCTGATACCAATCACTCATGTATTATTAATATAATGTGCCTTCCAACCCCCCCCCCCCCCCCCCCCCCCCCAAACATTGTTTTCTGGAAAAGCCCTAACATAATTACTCATATAAATATATATATATCTCTCAAGTAATTTTTTATACGACCGCAAAATTTGAAAAATTTTTCGTCGTATATTGCTATCACGTTGGCGTCGTCGTCGTCGTCGTCGTCGTCGTCGTCGTCGTCGTCGTCGTCGTCCAAATACTTTTAGTTTTCGCACTCTAACTTTAGTAAAAGTGAATAGAAATCAATGAAATTTTAACCACAAAAGGAAGGTTGGGATTGATTTTAGAAGTTTTGGTCCCAACATTTTAGGAAATAGGGGCCAAAAAGGGCCCAAATAAGCATTTTCTTGGTTTTCGCACTATAACTTTAGTTTAAGTGAATAGAAATCTATGAAATTTTAACACAAGGTTTATGACCACAAAAGAGAGGTTGGGATTGATTTTGGGAGTTTTGGTTCCAACAGTTTAGGAATTAAGGGCCAAAAAAGGGCCCAAATAAGCATTATTCTTGGTTTTCGCACAATAACTTTAGTATAAGTAAATAGAAATCAATGAAATTTTAACACAAGGTTTATGACCACAAAAGGAAGGTTGGGATTGATTTTTGGAGTTGAGGTCACAACAGTTTATGAATTAAGGGCCAAAAAGGGGCCCAAATAAGCATTATTTTTGGTTTTTGCACCATAACTTTAGTATAAGTAAATAGAAATCTATGAAATTTAAACACAAGGTTTATGACCATAAAAGGAAGGTTGGGTTTGATTTTGGGAGTTTTGGTCCTAACAGTTTAGGAATAAGGGGCCCAAAGGGTCCAAAATTGAACTTTGTGTGATTTCATCAAAAATTGAATAATTGGGGTTCTTTGATATGCCGAATCTAACTATGTATGTAGATTCTTAATATTTGGTCCCGTTTTCAAATTGGTCTACATTAAGGTCCAAAGGGTCCAAAATTAAACTTAGTTTGATTTTAACAAAAATTGAATCCTTGGGGTTCTTTGATATGCTGAATTTAAAAATGTACTTAGATTTTTAATTATTGGCCTAGTTTTCAAGTTGGTCCAAATGGGGGTCCAAAATTAAACTTTGTTTGATTTCATCAAAAATTGAATAAATGGGTTCTTTGATATGCCAAATCTAACTGTGTATGTAGATTCTTAATTTTTGGTCCAGTTTTCAAATTGGTCTATATTAAGGTCCAAAGGGTCCAAAATTAAACTAAGTTTGATTTTAACAAAAATTAAATTCTTGGGCTTATTTGATATGCTTTATCTAAATATGTACTTTGATTTTTGATTATGGGCCCAGTTTTCAAGTTGGTCCAAATCAGGATTCAATATCAAGTATTGTGCAATAGCAAGAAATTTTCAATTGCACAGTATTGCACAATAGCAAGAAATATCTAATTGCACAATATTGTGCAATAGCAATTAAATTTCAATTGGAGTTATCTTTCTTTGTATAGAATAGTAGTTGATAATATATTTTGGAAATTTGCCAG
Source organism: Mytilus edulis (assembly GCF_963676685.1). Classification (NCBI taxonomy): domain Eukaryota; kingdom Metazoa; phylum Mollusca; class Bivalvia; order Mytilida; family Mytilidae; genus Mytilus; species Mytilus edulis. Next base: position 40,929,982 of record NC_092345.1, on the reverse strand, counting down.
ACATGACTATGATGTCATTTTCTATTTTTTATTTGCCAATAACTTTATGTAAATAACTTCATTGGAAATTTGCCAATATAAAATGTTGCTGATGAAGCTTTTTTTCCTTATCTTATCTAAAATGTTTTTAGATAATGTATGTTGGACATTTGTCAGACATGACTATGATGTCATTTTCTATTTTTATTTGCCAATAACTTTATGTAAATAACTTCATTGGAAATTTGCCAATATAAAATGTTGCTGATGAAGTTTTTTTTATTGTTTTATACAATAAACAATGTATATTCACTTTTACTACCAACCAATCTTTACCATTCAGTGATAACAAGCACTTTATTTTACATTTTAATATTTTATGATGTATTTAAAAGAGTAGTTATTGTTGCAAACTCCATTAGAAATTTGAATTGATATCAGTTTTGGAAAAAGGGAAACGGGGATGTGAAAAAAAGGGGGGGGGGGTAAATTTTTCTCATTTCAGATTTCATAAATAAAAAGAAAATTTCTTCAAACATTTTTTTGAGAGGATTAATATTCAACAGCATAGTGAATTGCTCAAAGGCAAAAAAAAACTTTTAAGTTCATTAGACCACATTCATTCTGTGTCAGAAACCTATGCTGTGTCAACTATTTAATTTTAGATTTAAAAAGTTTGAAGAAGAAATCTTTAATTGATTTGTAAAATCTTGACATTTGTTTTGTGTAAAAAAAAAACCATGTAATGTCAAAAATTTGATCACAATCCAAATTCAGAGCTGTATCACGCTTGAATGTTTTGTCCATACTTGCCCCAACTGTTCAGGGTTCGACCTCTGCGGTCGTATAAAGCTGCGCCCTGCGGAGCACCTGGTTAAATAATATTTTCTCTTTGTCATAAGACAATTATATTCATTAAATTGTCATCTTTGTATGATTGAAACTTGAAAGTACCAGCTATAGTACAAAACTTTGTGTAAATGATACCTAATTATTGTCACCATTAACAATTCTGATTTAAGACTCCAACAGATATAATAGATATGGTGAAATTTCAGAAAACCGTAGGGTCAGCTAATTAATACCTGTATTAAACTATAACTGTTGGACAAATATATCAATAAAAAAATCTTAACTACTGTAAGACTGTTAAAGTGGAGTATCAGATAGTAGTTAAAAAGTCCTAAACCCAACATAACCTCTCTGAGAGACATGATGTCACATCCTGGAGTGGATATGTACATTTGTACCTGGCTATATTTGTTAATAAACAATAGAAAATTATAATCTCAACAAAAAACTGACAAAGGTATATTGAAAAATTGAAGGAAAATCATCCAAAGTACAAAACAAGTAACAATTTCAGGTTAAATAATTATTTACTACCTCTTTTGTGGATGGATATCTGCTTCTGACATGAAAGATCTTTTTACCAAACATTTAAAATGGAGAAAGCTGAAATGTAAAATATATGTCTTGTTATATATGTAGCCTTCTGGGAACAAAATAATTTTCATTCAAATGTACTGCATAGTCAGCTACACTGTTTTGTTGTTGGATGTTGATGGTATTAGAGATGATTTTTTAACATTATAAAATATTTATCATTGATATGATAGCTTTTGCATATGTGTAATGAGCGGAAGTACACAAGCCATAATTTCCCACCCAGGCTGATAACCCATATCAGGTGCATCTCATGCACAAAACCCATGATAGTGCCTCTCGTGCAAATTACTTCCGGTATTTCCAGTATCAGTTGTTTACTTTTCCATTGTGACGTCAGATTTTTTTATGACGACGTCAAAATTTACGGGAACTTTTGTGGGGATAGTTTAGTACTTGCTTAAACAAATGTCATTGACAATTATGAATCATTTTATAGTACAACAAACATGGAGTAATAATGATCATAAAACTCTTCCAAATTTTCAATGTTTCAAAATGCCTCTATGACCTCTATAGGAAATAATAACATAAGTAAATATTGAGGTAGTGATGTAATGGTTGGGCAATTATAGTGTATTTGTTGGATTCATAATTTAACTTCTTTTTTTTTAAAGTTTTTGACTGTTTTAGTTATTTCATTTGTTAATTTGCCATACATAAAACAATTGTCGGAAATATATGATAAAGAGATTAATACATGGCCTTTTCCATATCGGCTCGGGTATCATCCCTCGACCCATATCAGCACCTCGACTACTTCTCGGTCTGATATGGGGGTCTTGGGATGATACCTGGGCCGATATGGAAAAAGCCATGTATTAATCTCTATATAAACACCTAGCTTATTAAGGTCAACTGGTGCTGTGATTTCATTATTTTATTTATTTTTTAATTCAGGTATTACAAGCCATCAATGAAAATACAGACATAGCCTATACCATTGCAGCTGAAGCTGCTGGAGGTATTGTGGCAGCACGAGACTTTGTTAATCTACGAAGATGGGGAGAGAGAAATGGACAATATCTATCTTTAGTTACACACACCACTTTCTCAGGGATGCCTCATCAGAAAAAATATGTCAGGTATAACAGTAATTTGTATAATATAATTCAGAAATTTTTGCTTTGTTTTAATACCGAGATCCCTGAAAGTTCATAACTGAAAGATTGCACTTATGTTGAAGTTGTGCACCTGCTAATATGGAATGTTTTGAAGAATTTTTATCTTATTTTTCCATACTTGGGACCTTAGTAATTTTTCAGCAACTTTATGAAATAACTGTTTTGTGTAATCAAATCCTCCTACCAATTTTCAACGCCTGAAACTCAGCTGTTCTTCATCCTTTGAGATGTTTTTAAATTCAATTCAAATCTTTATTGCCATAAAACTACATATTTATAGTACCTGACACAACATTACAAAATGAAAATAAAATTATCAACAAGATTAATATACACCATAAAAGTAAATATTTTAAGAGTCCCCTGTCCTCAGTTCAATAGACTGTTTTAAAAAGGTTCCTAGCTTATTTACCTGAATGTGTGAAATTGGGTTGAGTATATATGTTATTTTATCTATGTCATTTAAATTTATAAAGTGGATATTCTCATTTATCAAAAAATCAAAATAAAATTTTCTATTATTATGGTTTCTATTACAATATAAAAAGAAATGAATTTCATCTTCAATTTGTATATAGTTTTTACATAATCTTTCTTATCTTGGTATTTTAAGGTATCTTCCCTTTTCTATTAATAAATTATGGTCACTTAATCTAAATTTTGTTATCAGTTTTCTGAATTCAAGTTTTGAGGAAGTTAAATATTTTTCTTCTGTATTATTTATTTTTACATGTTTATAAATAGTGAGTTTGCTGTTATCCTTTATATCTGATAGTTAATCATTTACTAGTTTTTCATAAAAATGCTTCAATTTTAATTTTATTTGTTCTCTTATATTTTTAGTTATCATTTGTGAGGAATATATTTTTAAAGTGTCCAAATCCATACCAGTTTCTTCCGAGTCTAAGTTTTGAAACAAAATAAAGGATTCTTTTAAGAGAGGATTAATTTCATCAGAATATAATCTAATAAGATACAATATAGATTGAAATTTAATATATAGTTCCAGAGGAAGTCTCCCCAGATCAGCTCTTGCACCTAAATTTGATGAAGTTTTGCTTATACCAAGTGTTTATTTTCAAAACTGTAGACTGGTGTAACTTTTCATTAGGTGTTTTATCAATGAAATAAAAGGAGTCCAATTGTTTTCCCAAGTCATTTGCTCTTTTTTTGGCTCTAAAATATGTTATATAGGAGTCTAAAAATGTAACTTCTGAATTATATAAAGCTATAGGTCTAACTAATGAATCAAAGAGATTATTTGCAACTTTAACTGGTATATTATTCAATAGACCAGTATGTGACTTCATCGCAAAGAGAACATTTTTAGCTTTTTTTGTTAGATCTATAGTTCTGTGTGAAAGATTTCCATTATTTTTAATCAACATTCCTAAAAAAATTTACTCATTTGTGTCTGATATTGGAATATCTTTGTATGTTGCAAATGAGTTAGCTGTTTTTCAACAGTTTTGCTTTAAAAAAAAACTCAGGGGTTTAGAATACTATCTATAGATGACACAGGTATGATTATTTTTAGCTCACCTGGCCCGAAGGGCCAAGTGAGCTTTTCTCATCACTTGGCATCCGGCATCCGGCGTCCGTCGTCCGGCGTCGTCCGTCGTCCGTCGTCCGTCGTCGTTAACTTTTACAAAAATCTTCTCCTCTGAAACTACTGGGCCAAATTTAACCAAACTTGGCCACAATCATCATTGGGGTATCTAGTTTAAAAAATGTGTTCGGTTACCCGGCCAACCAACCAAGATGGCCGCCATGGCTAAAAATAGAACATAGGGGTAAAATGCAGTTTTTGGCTTATAACTCTGAAACCGAAGCATTTAGAGCAAATCTGACATGGGGTTAAATTGTTTATTAAGTCAAGATCTATCTGCCCTGAAATTTTCAGACGAATCGGACAACCGGTTGTTGGGTTGCTGCCCCTGAATTGGCAATTTTAAGGAAATTTTGCCGTTATATGGTTATTATCTTGAATATTATTATAGATAGAGATAAACTGTAAACAGCAATAATGTTCAGCAAAGTAAGATCTACAAATAAGTTAACATGACCGAAATGGTCAGTTGACCCATATAGGAGTTATTGCCCTTTATAGTCAATTTTTAACCATTTTTCGTAAATCTTAGTAATCTTTTACAAAAATCTTCTCCTCTGAAACTACTAGGCCAAATTTATCCAAACTTGGCCACAATTATCTTTGGGGTATCTAGTTTAAAAAATGTGTCCGGTGACCCGGCCAACCAACCAAGATGGCCGCCAGGGCTAAAAATAGAACATAGGGGTAAAATGCAGTTTTTGGCTTATAACTTAAAAACCAAAGCATTTAGAGCAAATCTGACAATTGGTAAAATTGTTTATCAGGTCAACATCTATTTACCCTGAAATTTTCAGATGAATCTGACAACCTGTTGTTGGGTTGCTGCCCCTGAATTGGTAATTTTAAGGAAATTTTACTGTTTTTGGTTATTATCTTGAAAATTATTATAGATAGAAATAAACTGTAAACAGCAATAATGTTCAGCAAAGTAAGATTTACAAATAAGTCAACATGACCGAAATGGTCAGTTGACCAATATAGGAGTTATTGCCCTTTATAGTCAATTTTTAACCATTTTTCGTAAATCTTAGTAATCTTTTACAAAAATCTTCTCCTCTGAAACTACTGGGCCAAATTAATCCAAACTTATCCACAATCATCTTTTGGGTATCTAGTTTAAAAAATGTGTCCGATGACCTGGCCATCCAACCAAGATGGCCGCCATGGTTAAAAATAGAACATAGGGGTAAAATGCAGTTTTTGGCTTATAACTCAAAAACCAAAGCCTTTAGAGCAAATCTGACACGGGGGTCAAATTGTTTATCAGGTCAAGATCTATCTGCCCTGAAATTTTCAGATAAATCGGACAACCCGTTGTTGGGTTCCTGCCCCTGAATTGGTAATTTTAAGGAAATTTTACTGTTTTTGGTTATTATCTTGAAAATTATTATAGATAGAAATAAACTGTAAACAGCAATAATGTTCAGCAAAGTAAGATTTACAAATAAGTCAACATGACCGAAATGGTCAGTTGACCCATATAGGAGTTATTGCCCTTTATAGTCAATTTTTAACCATTTTTCGTAAATCTTAGTAATCTTTTACAAAAATCTTCTCCTCTGAAACTGATGGGCCAAATTAATCCAAACTTATCCACAATCATCTTTGGGGTATCTAGTTTAAAAAATGTGTCCGATGACCCGGCCATCCAACCAAGATGGCCGCCATGGCTAAAAATAGAACATAGGGGTAAAATGCAGTTTTTGGCTTATAACTCAAAAACCAAAGCGTTTAGAGCAAATCTGACATGGAGTTAAATTGTTTATCAGGTCAAGATCTATCTGCCCCGAAATTTTCAAATGAATCGGACAACCCGTTGTTGGGTTGCTGCCCCTGAATTGGTAATTTTAAGGAAATTTTGCTGTTTTTGGTTATTGTCTTGAATATTATTATAGATAGAGATAAACTGTAAACAGCAATAATGTTCAGCAAAGTAAGATTTACAAATAAGTCAACATGACCGAAATGGTCAATTGACCCCCTAAGGAGTTATTGTCCTTTATAGTCAATTTTCAACAATTTTTATAAAATTTGTAAATTTTTACTAAAATTTTCCACTGAAACTACTGGGCCAAGTTCATTATAGATAGAGATAATTGTAAGCTGCAAGGATGTTCATTAAAGTAAGATGTACAAACACATCACCATCACCAAAATACAATTTTGTCATGAATCTATCTGCTTCCTTTGTTTAATAGTCACATAGACCAAGGTGAGCGACACAGGCTCTTTAGAGCCTCTAGTTGTAACTTGTATCAAAATCTTTTCTAAAACTACTTGGCCAAATTCTACCAAACTTGGCCACTATCATCCTTGGGATATCTAGTTTTTAAAATGTGTGGCGTGACCCGGCCAACCAACTAAGATGGCCGCCATGGCTAAAAATAGAACATATAGGGTAAAATGCAGTTTTTGGCTTATAACTCAAAAACCAAAGCATTTAGCAAATCTGACAGCTGTAAAAGTGTTTATCAGGTCAAGATCTATCTGTCCTGAAATTTTCAGATGAATCGGACAACCTGTTGTTGGGTTGCTGCCCCTGAATTGGTAATTTTAAGAAAATTTTTCTGTTTTTGGTTATTATCTTGAATATTATTATAGATAGAGATAAACTGTAAACAGCAATAATGTTCAGCAAAGGAAGATTTACAAATAAGTCAGCATGACCAAAATGGTCAGTTGACCCGTGAAGGAGTTATTGCCCTTTATAGTCAATTTTTAACCATTTTTTCGTAAATCTAAGTAATCTTTTACAAAAATCTTCTTCTCTGAAACTACTGGGCCAAATTACACTAAACTTGGCCACAATCATCATTGGGGTAAATTGTTTAAAAAATGTGTGGCGTGACCTGGCCAATCAACCAAAATGGCTGCCACGGCTAATAATAGAACATAGGGGTAAAATGCAGTTTTTGGCTTATAACTCAAAAACCGAAGCATTAAGAGAAAATCTGACAGAGTTTAATTGTTTATCAGGTCAAGATCTATCTGCCCTGATGTTTTCACATGGATCGGAAAACCCGTTGTTAGGTTACTGTCCTGAATTGGTAATTTTAAGGAAATTTTGCCGTTTTTAGCTCACCTGACCTGAAAGGTCAAGTGAGCTTTTCTCATCACTTGGCGTCCGTCGTCCTGCGTCCGTCGTCCGTCGTCTGTCGTCTGTCGTCCGTCGTCTGTCGTCCGTCGTCCGTAAACTTTTACAAAAATCTTCTCCTCTGAAACTACTGGGCCAAATTCTACCAAACTTGGCCACTATCATCCTTGGGATATCTAGTTTAAAAAATGTGTGGCGTGACCTGTCAAACCAACCAAGATGGCCGCCATGGCTAAAAATAGAACATAGGGGTAAAATGCAGTTTTTGGCTTATAACTCAAAAACCAAAGCATTTAGAGCAAATCTGACATGGAGTAAAATTGTTTATCAGGTGAAGATCTATCTGCCCTGAAATTTTCAGACGAATCGGACAACCTGTTGTTGGGTTGCTGCCCCTGAAATGGTTATTTTAAGGAAATTTTGCAGTTTTTGGTTATTATCTTGAATACTATTATAGATAGAGATAAACTGTAAACAGCAATAATGTTCAGCAGAGTAAGACCTACAAATAAGTCAACATGACCAAAATTGCCAGTCGATCCCTTAAGGAGTTATTGCCCTTTATAGTCAATTTTTAACAACTTTTCATCATTTTTTGTAACTTTTCTAAAAATCTTCTTCTCTAAAACTACTTTGCCAAATTTAATCAAACTTGGCAACAATTATCATTGTGGTTTATAGTTTAAAAAATGTGTCCGTTGACCCAGCATACCAAACAAAATGGCTGACATGGCTTAAAATAGAACATAGTGGTAAAATGCAGTTTTTGCTTTATATCTTTGAAACCAAGACATTTAGGGCAAATCTTTCAAGATTTTAATGTCCATCAGAATAAGATATATCCCCTCACAAATTTTCAGTTGAATCGGACAACCTGTTGTTGGGTTGCTGCCCTTAAATTGGTTATTTTAAGAAAATTTTGCAGTTTTTGGTTATTATCTTGAATACTATTATAGATAGAGATAAACTGTAAACAGCAATAATGTTCAGCAAAGTAAGATCTACAAATAAGTCAGCATGATCAAAATTGTTAGAGGATCCCCTAAGGAGTTATTGCCCTTTAGAGTCAATATTAAACAACTTTTCCTCATTTTTGTAACTTGTATAAAAATCTTTTCTAAAACTACTTGGCCAAATTTAACCAAACTTGGTCACAATCATAATACTAGGGTATCTATTTTTAAAAAGACTGTCTAATGACCCCGCCTACCAACAAAGATGGCCGACATCAGTAAACACATTAACAGGTGAGCGACACAGGCTCTTGAGAGCCTCTAGTTGGTTATTATCTTGAATATTGTTATAGATAGAGATAAACTGTAAACAGCAATAATGTTCATCAAAGTAAGATTTACAAAGAAGTCAACATGACCGAAATGGTCAGTTGACCCCTGTAGGAGTTATTGCCCTTTATAGTCAATTTTTTTACCATTTTTCGTAAATCTTAGTTATCTTTTACAAAAATCTTCTCCTCTGAAACTACTGGGCCAAATTAATTCAAACTTAACCACAATCATCTTTGAGGTACCTTGTTTGAAAAATGTGTCCGATGACCTGGCCATCCAACCAAGATGGCCACCACGGCTAGAAATAGAACAGGGGTAAAATGTAGTTTTTTGCTTATAACTCTGAAACCAAATCATTTAGAGGAAATCTGACAAGGAGTTAAATTGTTAATCAAGTCAATATATATCTGCCCTGAAATATTCAAATGAATTGGATAACCGGTTGTTGGGTTGCTGCCCTCCAATTGGTAATTTTTAGCTCACCTGGCCCAAAGGGCCAAGTGAGCTTTTCTCAGCACTTGGCGTCCGGCGTCCGTCGTCCGTCGTCTGTCGTCCGTCGTCTGTCGTCCGTCATCTGTCGTCCGTCGTCGTCTGGCGTCGTTAACTTTTACAAAAATCTTCTCCTCTGAAACTACTGGGCCAAATTTAACCAAACTTGGCCACAATCATCATTGGGGTATCTAGTTTAAAAAATGTGTCTGGTGACCCGGTCAACCAACCAAGATGGCCGCCATGGCTAAAAATAGAACATAGGGGTAAAATGCAGTTTTTGGCTTATAACTCAAAAACCAAAGCATTTAGAGCAAATCTGACGTGGGGTAAAATTGTTCATCAGGTCAAGATCTATCTGCCCTGAAATTTTCAGATGAATCGGACAACCCGTTGTTGGGTTGCTGCCCCTGAATTGGTAATTTTAAGGAAATTTTACTGTTTTTGGTTATTATCTTGAATATTATTATAGATAGAGATAAACTGTAAACAGCAATAATGTTCAGCAAAGTAAGATTTACAAATAAGTCAACCTGACCCAAATGGTCAGTTGACCCCTTTAGGAGTTATTGCCCTTTATAGTCAATTTTTAACCATTTTTCGTAAATCTTAGTTATCTTTTAGAAAAATCTTCTCCTCTGAAACTACTGGGCCAAATTAAACCAAACTTGGCCACAATCATCATTGGGGTATCTAGTTTAAAAAATGTGTCCGGTGACCCGGCCAACCAACCAAGATGGCCACCACGGCTAAAAATAGAACATAGGGGTAAAATGCAGTTTTTGGCTTATAACTCAAAAACTAAAGCATTTAGAGCAAATCTGACATGGGGGTAAAATTGTTTATAGGGTCAAGATCTATCTGCCCTGAAATTTTCAGATGAATCGGACAACCTGATGTTGGGTTGCTGCCCCTGAATTGGTAATTTTAAGGAAATTTTGCTGTTCTTGGTTATTATCTTGAACATTATTATAGATAGAGATAAACTGTAAACAGCAATAATGTTAAGCAAAGTAAGATTAACAAATAAGTCTACATGACTGAAATGGTCAGTTGACCCCTTTAGGAGTTATTGCCCTTTATAGTCAATTTTTAACCATTTTTCGTAAATCTTAGTAATCTTTTACAAAAATCTTCTCCTCTGAAACTACTTGGCCAAATTAATCCAAACTTGGCCACAATCATCTTTTTGGTTAGTAGTTTGAAAAATGTGTCCAGTGACCCGGCCATCCAACCAAGATGGCCGCCATGGCTGAAAATAGAACATGGGGTAAAATGCAGTTTTTGGCTTATAACTCAAAACCCAAACCATTTAGAGCAAATCTGACATGGGGTAAAATTGTTTATCAGGTCAACATTTATCTGCTCTGAAATTTTTAGATGAATCGGACAACCCGTTGTTGGGTTGCTGACCCTGAATTGTTGTAGTTTTAAGGAAATTTTGCTGTTTTTGGTCATTATCTTGAATATTATTATTGATAGAGATAAACTGTAAACAACAATAATGTTCAGCAAAGTAAGATTTACAAATAAGTCAACATGACCGAAATGGTCAATTGACCCCCTTAGGAGTTATTGTTCTTTATAGTAAATTTTTAACAATTTTCATAAAATTTGTAAATTTTTACTTACATTTTCCACTGAAACTAATGGGCCAAGTTCATTATAGATAGAGATAATTTTAAGCAGCAAGAATGTTCAGTAAAATAAGATGTACAAACACATCACCATCACCAAAACACAATTTTGTCATGAATCCATCTGCTTCCTTTAATATTCACATAGACCAAGGTGAGCGACACAGGCTCTTTAGAGCCTCTAGTTAAAGAAATTTTGCTGTTTTTGGTTATTATCTTGAATACTATTATAGATAGCGATAAACTGTAAACAGCGATAATGTTCATCAAAGTAAGATCTTCAAATAAGTCCACATGACCTAAATGGTCAATTGACCCCTTAAGGAGTTATTGCCCTTTATAGTCAATTTTTAACAATTTTCATTAATTTGGTAAATTTATGTAAATTTTTACCAAATATTTTTCTCTGTTACTAATGGGCAAAGTTCATTACAGATATAATTGTAAGAAGCAAGAATGTTCAGTAAAGTAAGAACTTCAAACACATCACCATCACCAAAATACAATTTTGTCATGAATCCATTTGTGTCCTTTGTTTAATATGCACATAGACCAAGGTGAGCGACACAGGCTCTTTAGAGCCTCTAGTTTGTTATTATCTTGAATATTATTATAGATAGAGATAAACTGTATACAGCAATAACGTTCAGCAAAATAAGATCTACAAATAAGTTTACATGACCAAAATAGTCAATTGACCCCTTAAGGAGTTATTGCCCTTTATAGTTAATTTTTAACATTTTTCATAAATTTTTGTAAATTTTTAGAAAATATTTTCCACTGTAATTACTGGGCCAAGTTCATTATAGATAGAGATAATTGTAGCAACAAGAATGTTCAGTAAAGTAAGATCTACAAACACATCACTATCACCAAAACACAATTATGTCATGAATTTATCCGTGTCCATTGTTAAATATGCACAAGACCAAGGTGAGCGACACAGGCTCTTTAGAGCCTCTAGTTTTAGAGATGCATTGAAGGACCTGTTGTGCTAGCTTAAAATCAGACTCAGATTATAAAATGACAACAGGTGTAATTATTCTTGGAGTGAACCAGGGTGATTATTTTTCAAATGGTTATTGTCCCCCACTAACTTATTGCAAGACATTGTTCAATCTCTAAGTATTTGTCCATCTAGTCTTGTTAATGCTCTTTGCCAGATTTTTATGAAACTTTGTCATAGGTTTATATCAGCAATGTCTTAGACGAGTTTGAAAATCAGTGCCTATCAATTATTTTTGAAAGAGTTATGCCCCTTGGGAAACATTGATAACATGAAAATTGCATCATTAGTGATCTCATGTGAACAATTCTTGCCAGATTTTTATGAAACATATATTTAAAGTTTAACCCCGCCGCATTTTTGTGCCTGTCCCAAGTCGGGAGCCTCTGGCCTTTGTTTGTCTTGTATGATTTTTATATGACTGCAAAAAATATTTTGTGATCCTATAATGGTATGATGTCGTCGTCGTCTGTGTTATCAGTCGTCCGAAGACATTGGTTTCCTGACAATAAATTTAGTTTAAGTCAATGGATCTCTATGAAACTAAGAAGGTTCAATACCACAAAAAGAAGGTTGGGATTGATTTGGGGATGATGGTCCCAACGGTTTAGGAATTAGGGACCCAAAACAAGCATTTTTCTAGTTTCAGTAAAAAAACTTGTGTATTAGTATTTCGATTATTCCGTAATTGTATCACAATGTTTAATACAGCAAGAAGAAGGTTGGGATTCACATTAGGGGTTATGGGGCCAGCAGTTTAGGAATTGAGGGCCAAAAAGGGACCAAAAACAATAATTTTTGTAGTTCCTGGACAATAACTTGTAAGTGTATGGATCTCTCTGACATTGTACCACAAGGCTCCATATCATAAAGGAAAGCTGGGATTGAGTTTGGGGGTCACTGCCCAAAACATGTAGAAATTAGGGGCCAAAAAAAGGGCCAGAAAAAGCATTTTTCTAGTTTCCAGACAATAACTTGTGTTTAAGTGTATGGATCTCTCTGAAGTTGTACTACAGGGTTCCATACTACAAAGGAAAGGATGGAAGTGAGTCTTGGGGTAATTGCTCCAAGGGGGGTCTCCAAAAAAATGGGTGGGGGCCTTGATATTTTTTTTTCAAATTTCACAAATTTTTAAAAAGTTTCAAGATAAAATCTTCATTTGCACAGTATTGCACAATTGATTTATAAGATCTTTTACCACTGTAATTTTTTGTCAGAAACCTATTTTATGTCAAAATTTTGATCACATTCAAAATTCAGACAGTATTAAGCATAAATACTGTATCCAAATTTGCCCCATCTGATCAGGGTTCAACCTCTGCGGTTGTATCAGGCTCACTCAGCCAACTATTCTATTAATTTTAGTTTCTTGTGTATGATTTTGAGTTAAGTATGACGTTTATTATCACTGAACTAGTACCATATTTGTTTTGGGGCCAGCTGAAGGACTCCTCCATGTAGGGAGTTTCTTGCTGCATTTAAAACCATTGGTGGCCTTCGGCTGTTGTCTGCTCTATAGTCAGATTGTTGTCTCTTTGACACATTCCCCATTTCCATTCTCAATTTTATCATAGGTTTATATCAGCAAATTCATGGTAGATTTGAAAATCAATGCCTAATTAATATCTTTGAAAACTGTAATGCCCCTTGAAAACAATTATTTTATGGAAAATTGCTCTCATGTAAACAATTTTTGCCAAATTTTTATGAAACTTATATGATCAAAGATTGATATTTGTAATGTCTTGGACAAGTTCTAAAATCAGCACCAATCAATTACTTTTAAAAGAGTTATGCCCCTTAGCAACATTGCTTATATGGAAAATTGCTACATTAGTGCTCTAAAGTGTACTATTCTTGACATATTTTGTGAAACTTTTTCATAGGTTCATATCAGCCAAATCATCAAAGTTTTAAAATCAATGCAGATCAATTACTTGTAAAAGAGTTATGCCCCTTAGCAACATTACTTATATGGAAAATTGCTTCATTAGTGCTCTGAAGTTTACTATTCTTGACATATTTTGTGAAACTTTTTCATAGGTTTATATCAGCCAAATCAATCATCAAAGTTTAAAAATCAATGCAGATCAATTACTTTTAAAAGAGTTATGCCCCTTAGCAACATTACTTATATGGAAAATTGCTTCATAAGTGCTCTAATGTGTACTATTCTTGACATATTTTACATAGGCGGATCCAGGGGGGCCCTGGTCCCCCCTTTCGTGGGAAAAATTTGGTTGATTATATAGGGAATCATTGAAGCATGACTGGAGCGCCCCCCCCCTTAGGTCAGTCAGCAGGCCCCCCCCCCCCCCCCCCCCCCCCCCCCCCCTTAGGAAAAGTTCTGGATCCGCCACTGTTTTGTGAAACTTTTTCATAGGTTCATATCAGCCAAATCATCATAGTTTAAAAATCAATGCAGATCAATTACTTTTAAAAGAGTTATGCGGCATAATGCCCCTTGGAAATGTTGATTTTATGGAAAAATTATCACTCTCATGTGTACAATTCTTCCCAATTTTGTAAAAAAAACAATTATATTGTAAGTTAATATCAAAAATGTTTTTGACACTTTCGAAAATAAGTGCTGATCAAATATTTTTAAATAGTTATGACCCTTGGAAAAATTAATTATGACAGAAATCGCATGGCATTTGCTCTGAATATAAACAAGAAGATGTGGTTTAATTGCCAATGAGATAACTCTTCACAAGAGATCAAATGAAGCAGAAATAAACAGCTAAAGGTCATTGTACCACCTTCAACATAGGCAAAGCCCTTACCGCATAGTCAGCTATATAGGCAGCAAAATCCCAAATGTAAAACAATTCAAACCAGAAAACTAACGGCCTAATTAATGTCGAAAATAATGAATGAAAAATAAATGTTACCCAGCTACAAAGACAGTCCCTGAATTACAGGCTCCTGACTTGGGACAGATACATACATATAAAATGTGGCGAGGTTAAACATGTTAGGGCTATTCCAGAAAAAAATGTATGGGGGTGTTGGAAGGCAGTTTTTGTCAGCACCTGCCACCCAGACAATTGTATTTGATAATTATAGTGCATTATAGTGTGAAAAGTTGCTCTGATACCAATCACCCATGTATTATTAATATAATGTGCCTTCCCCCCCCCCCCTCCCCCCCCCCCCCCCCCCCCCATTCATTTTTTTCTGGAATAGCCCTTAGCGGGATCCCAAACCTTGATTTCTCTTAGATAATCATAACCAAAAAAAAGTTGGGCTAAAGATTGCATTTCATGCAATCAAAACCCTATGTTACAGACTTCTTATCAAAATCTTTCAAGGTTTATCACTACTTTTGAGATACACACAGTATAGTGCATTGATCATAATATTATAAATATTCTATCTATGAACTTTATCAGAAATTTATCAATGAAATATTTGCTCAGATATTCAAGTCACAGAATGATGTCATACATGTACTTGTCAAGAAAATAATATAACTTTTGTAAGGTGCAGGAATCTAAATATCAAAGATGTCATATTGTTATTAAAGTCATCTAAAAAATAGGAGTTTAATTATTCTTCATTTGTCCAAAAATGTAGTTGAATCAACCAATGCTTTATACAATGCAATATTTAATTTTACTTCCCACTGTTAAATAAAGCAATCTAACAACCTTTCAATGCTTACAAGCACTTTGATTAGTTGGATAGATAAAATATGTGCAACAAAGGGAACATAAGAACTCTGTGCTTTTATTTGATTATTTACAGCAATTTGCAACATTGAATTTTTATTGTTTTATAGACAATGTATATGTTTTTGTCTTTCGTGTGCAACTATTTCCAACAGTTTTTAGGATACTTATTTCAACCTGCCTGTTAGAAAAGTTACTTAATTTTCTTAGTGATATTTTGAGGTTGTTTATTTCAAGTTAAAATTATTGGATAATATTTATTCCTTGGAAAGATTTTTTAAACTGTTAATAATAAGGTTTTTTCCTATTTCCAGAGGTGAAAATGGTCCTGGAGGATTTTTATTTGTACCTATACCAAATGAGCAACATAAATGTCAATTTTTATGGTATCTCAATACAAATCTAAAGGTAAGTGAAGAAAAATATACGATAATGATAAAGGACTGAAAATTCATTTCTATAATGAGGGTGGTACCCAACACCTTGACTTATATTAAGTTGGCTTGTTTAATTTTCATAAAATTTAGACAAAATGTTTACTTTGACCCTTGGACAAAAATATAATAATTTCAAAAAATTTGAACCAACCACTTATTACGTAAAAATTCATTGGTTGTATAGCAGTTTGACAAATACTTATTTTGATCGTTGAGAAGCATTTCCTTAACAATACAATGTGATTAAAACGTTTAGCTGATTTTTACAGAGTTATCTCCCTGTAGTGTTAGGTACCACCTTAAGAAAGGAAGCAAAAAAATAATTTGTTTCTATTAGTAATAGGTAAAATGAATAAAAAAACCAAAAAATTGTTTATGCTATTCCTTTATGTTATTGAACAGTTGTTAAAAAAAGTCCCCCCACAAATGATGAATTGTCAGTGCTTATATATCCTGATATGATCCAGAAAATGATAATGCCCCTGAAAAAGTGAAAACATAAATCAGAAGACACTGAGATGTCAGCAAATGGTTTTCATCAATTGCCAATTGTCTTGACCTTTTATGATCTCTTTATTACACTGAGTGGAGGCTCTGTGTCGATCAGTGTTTTTTAAAGCTTAATACTTTGATCTCATACCAAAGTTCATTAAGAATAACACACAATTTTATAAATTCTGCAATGTGGTCAACGGAAATATTTATTGAGTTAAATATCTTTGAAATGCAATAGTTTTGTATTTCGTCTATTTAATTCATTTTCTAGATTGTGTAGTTTCATATGACAACAAAAAAAAATTTGTGTTCGTATATTGGTATCACGTCGTCTTTGTCTGAAGACACTTAGTTTCCAGACAATAGTTTAAGTGAATGGATCTCTATGAAATTTAAACACAAGGTTTGAAACCACAAAAGGAAGGTTGGGATTGATTTTTGGGGTTATGGTCTTAAAAGTTTAGGAACAAGGGGCCCAAAAGGGGTCAAAATAAGTATTTTTCTAGTTTCCAGACAATAACTTGTGTGTAAGTGTATGGATCTTTCTGAAATTGTATCACAATGTTCCATACCAAGAAAGGAAGATTGAGATTGATTTTTGGGGTTGAGGCACAAACTGTTTGGGAAAAAGGGGCCAAAATCAATACTTTTCTAATACTTTGTATAAATTGCTTATTTTTTTACCAATTTCAATGGGGTTTTATTCTTTGGGTTCTTTAACATTTTAGTTTAACTGTGTATTAAGTTTTTGGAATATGGTCCCGGTTTTTAAATTGGTTCACAAGAGGTCCAAGGGTCCAAAATTAAACTTTTTTTTTTTACAAAAATTGAATTATTGAGGTTCTTAGTCGAATCTTACTGTGTATTTATATTTTTAATTTTCTGTCATGTTTTCAAATAGGCCTACATTAAGGTCTAAAGGGTCCAAAATAAAACTTAATTTGATTTTAACAAAAATTGAATAAATGCAGTTCTTTGATAGGCTAAATCTAACTGTGTATTTAGATTTTTGATATTTGGACCCTGTTATCAAAATTGGTCCACATGAGGTCCAAAGGGTCTAAAATTGAACTTTGTTTGATTTCATAAAAAAATGAATAATTTGTGTTCTTTGATATGCTGAATCTCACTATTTATTTAGATTTTTGATTTTTGGGCCCTGTTATCAAATTGGTCATATTGAGGTCAAAAGGGTCGATTTCATAAAAAAAAAGTCAATTCTTGAGAATTTGATATGCTGAATCAATCCATGTATTTAGATTTTGGATATTGGACCATAATAGGTAAATTTAATTTTTTTAAGTTCATTAGACCACATTCATTCTGTGTCAGAAACCTATGCTGTACGTATCAAATATTTAATCACAATCCAAATTCAGAGATGTATCAAGCTTGAATGTTGTGTCCATTCTGGCCCCAATCATTCAGAGGTAGACCTCTGGGGTCGTATCAAGCTGTGCCCTGCGGTGCATTTTATTAAGACATAAAATTAGTAAGCATTATGTCATGGTGGAAATTATTTAATTAACACCAAATGACTGTTTTCACACTCTTATGTTAAGCTGGCTGTGCACAAATATACTATTGACTGTCAAAGAATTGCCATTGGCAAAATATTCTTTACAGGACAAAATAATAAAATATTATAAAAACAAGACCTCTGATAAGGTTCGTTACAAATAGAATAATACATGACAAAATCTGTATCGCATGCTGTATCACCATGAGAAACCAATATCAGTCCTGAGAACTGATATTGGTCGAGTAGTACTAGTGATACAGCATGCGATACAGATTTTGTCATGTATTATTCTGTTTATCATATATTTTTAAAATAGAATCAGATGCATGTGATATACCTTTTTCATAAATCGTCCATAGATAAAAAAGAATTTCCTGTATTTTTCCAACTGATTTTTTTAGTTCACTGTTCTGTTGTCAACCGTCTGGTGTAAACTATTTCAAACATATTCTCATCTGAAACTACTGAACCAATTCCTACCAAACTTTAGCTGAATGATCCTTAGAGTATCTAGAATAGAGTTTGTGTTTAATTTTCTGTTTAGTCTAAAAACATGGCCTCCATGGCTATGATACAGGATAGGTGATACAGAATGGAAAAAAGAACCTTTATTAGATATACAAAATAGCGGTATTTTGTACTTAATATAAGATAAATATATAGAAGACAAACGCATCAAAATTGCATGGCTAAACTACATTTTTTTTGGTACTGAACCCTTCCTTTTTTGTTAAACCACAGATCAAACATGTAGGACATATATTTAAAGTAATTTTATATGTATAATTATTGGAAATGTATGATTGTTTTGTTATGTGAATTGTTGATTATTACTAGGGATGCCAACAAGAACTTGAGTACTCAAGTATCGCTCAGTACTATACCAAGTATGGAACACCAAAATGATACTTGACTTATCTTTTTCCTGTTATGGTTTGGCTTTCTTCAGCTTAAAAAAAAAAAAAAAATTAAACTCATTTAAAATTCTTCTAAACATAATTATGCTATGAACAAGAGCACCTTTCCAAGGCTTACACTTGTGTTTTTTACGGTTCCCAAATACTGTTTGAGTAATCATTTTTCGATACATGTTTACCAATAACTTGATTTGATTATTGCCAGTTTACATAATTAGTCCATCAAGTGAATGAGCTATTAATTATTATATGAAATTCCTGGAACTATTATCTAGTCCTAGGTAATAATGTTGAGGGTTTGACATTTCCTTTTTGTTAATTTTACCCCAGTATTGCTTGGAAAAACTGAGTTGACATCCCTGATAATTACCCTACTTTTCAGAAAGATGAAGATGAAATAGAATATTACATGTTGTATGCTATTTTTTATACAGGGATGGTTACCACAGCAGGCTATCGATGTTGGACTAACAGGAGTAATGCTTGACTACTTAAAGTATCTTAGAATACACATTGAAGATCTCAAAAATAGGGAAAAATCCTGAGAATATAGAAAAGGAGAGAAAGAATTGTATTTTCATTTTAACAAAATAAGCATTCTGTGATTACAGTGATTTAAAATTAAGATTGATTTGATTACATGTTATTGTATGGCAGAAGAATAAGTCACTTATGATGTATATGAAGTTAAATTTTTTGGTGTGTGTGAAATTTGCGATGATATATATAGATGGATAACCTGTTTTTAAATAATTAGATAATGCTCCATGTAAAAATCTTCAATTTTATTTGTAGATCTTGACTCAAAAAACAACATTTTAACAGAATTTTATCTTATTTTCGTGTGGACAGTGTAAATTATGTCCTTATGTTTAAGTTGTATTAATTAGACAATTTATTAAGAAGTTTCATGGATTGTCTCTGAGGGTCATGGGTTCAACAGCTTGTTTTGTGTCATTTGAAGGCTCCTCAAAATATCATAAAATCCCCATGTTAAAAATGTTTAAAATATTAACTCTATTGATACAATATATATTTTTGAAATACCAGTAGTTAATCTTGATGATAAATTGATGGGGTTAAGGTTTAATAAATGATTTTCTTACTAACTTTATCCGCATGCATTTTTCGTAGGATGTGATTGCCAATTTTTATATGCCTGCAAACGGAACGTATTATGATATACAATTATCCATCGGTCCGTGAGTCCTACCGCCCGTCTTCCACATGTCGGACATTAACCTAAAAATGCATTCACCAAATTGCAAGAAATTTTGGTGAATTGTTTATATCTATTGACAAGAGCTCCCTTTTGATTTTTATAACTTTCAGATTTTACATTTCCAAGTTATGAGATCTTCATTAAAAAAGGGGTGATTTTCCAGTTTTCGGACAATCACTCAAAAAAGCCTAAGGTTCGTGAATTTCTGATATTACATTGAGAAGTCATTGAACTTTATTCTTCAAAAACATCATGGGCCTATCATGGGCTCATGACGCAGCTGTTTATCAATTGAAGAGACAGTTTTCTCATAGAAATCAAAGCTCCTGCAGATGTATTACTGAAACAAATACTTGTTGATAAAAACAAAAACTTTTTTAAATGTGAACCAAGTACTGCAGTTATTGATATTAAGCTTACTATGAATTGGCAATTAACTCACTCTTTAAATTGAAGAAATAGAAAAAACATGAAATTTGAAATGAAAGTATATATTGTTCAAATTGTACAAGTTAACTAAACTAGGTAAACTTTAACAATTATTGTAATTTAAAGTAATAAGCTTTTTGTTACCGTTTTGTTACTCAGTAATAAAACATCTTGCACTTAGTTATCATCTCTGACCAACTGATTATTTATCAGGTTAATATCTAAGGTGAGTTAAAAATATGACATAATTATATAGAGTTGTCAAGTGCTATATTTCCTCTAATTTGCATGGCAATATGTATGAACTTATCATGATAAAATAGTTTACAATGGTTATCTTTTCTTTTGCCTGAATTGATGTTTGGGTTGAATGTCATAGACATCAGAATTCCTCCATCTCCTCATTGTAGCTGAGAACAGTAAGAGGAAACTAACAAGCAGTTTGAATAAATACTATTACAGAGGAAAAGTAACAAGTGCATTATAACAAGATACTTTTTTTTTATTGTTACTTAATAAACAATGACATATATAATCTAATTTGCTGTTTCTTTTCTGATTTGCATTTATTTATTCGCTTTGACATAGTCAAAAAGTGAGACCTAGGCAATGTACTATTCTGTGCTTTAAAAGGTCAGATTATGGGGTGTTAACACATGTTAATTACACCATTATATTTATTGAAGAGACTATAAGCATCTTTAAAACAAAAGAGTACTTTACAAAGTCACTAGAGTTATCTTTCTTTGTACATTAAATTGATCATCAACATTAATTAAAATGTCTTCTTTTGTAATATGAATTAGCCTTTAAGATAGATCATATTTCTCTAGCTGAATGAACATGACAAACAACAACACATTTTCTGAAGTGACCATCATTGGATTAGACTATCCTCAGGTCACGGGGATTATTCTGCCCCATTTCCGAAACAAAGAAATAAAAAATATTTTTGAAGTGATTGTCATTGGATTAGACTGTCCTCAGATCACGGGGATTATTCTGTCCCTTTTCCGAAAACAAAGATTTAAAAATGCAAAAGTAAAATTGTCTTGTTGTTTTTTTCAC
Source organism: Mytilus edulis (assembly GCF_963676685.1). NCBI lineage: Eukaryota > Metazoa > Mollusca > Bivalvia > Mytilida > Mytilidae > Mytilus > Mytilus edulis. The sequence goes on along the minus strand of NC_092345.1, from coordinate 40,908,545 downwards.
ACAAATTTTTCTGGCATTTGTCCTTTCTGCAGCACATTTAAAAACTCAATTCCAGATGCCCCTCTCTTGGTCATCGAATTTGCAAGCTGAACTTTTCCTGGACACCATTTAACTTCAACACAATTTTTCTGAATCATTGCAGATGCAATGTCAATTTGAAGCCTTTTATCTTCAACCAATTTTGTGGATTTAATTGCCTCAGTGACACTTTTGTTATCGATGAAAGCTGTAATAGGTATATGTTCTCCACATATGTCTTCTATTATTTTCTGAAAATATAATGCGGTTTCCAAACCCTCTTGCAAACTTAACGCTTTAGCTGCTATAGTAGACCGCACTACCCTTTTTATCTTATTGGCTTGCCATGAAATAGGACAACATTTTCCAATTCGATCTTTTGTCCGAGCAATATGAACTCCTGTATTTCCTTTACCATCATTAATTCTCATATGTAGAAAATATAGCCAATGTAAATAAATTAGACATAAATAAAATACAGGATATAAACTATAAACAAGAGAAGAGTTCATTCTCAAAAAATATTAAAAAAGAACTAAAAGATAGCTTTGAAAATATTTTCTTTGAAAAATTAAAATTAACTGATGAAACCAGTAAAATATTCTTGTACAGTAAAATAAAAACAAAATATAAAATAGACAAATACATTTCTAAAAATAGTTTTGAAAATAGAAAATTATTATGTAAAATGCGAGTAAGTGACCATTTCTTGGAAATAGAGAGAGGTAGATATAAAAGAATTCAAAGAGAAAATAGAATATGTAAACATTGTAATATAAATGCGGTTGAAGATGAAACCCACTTTTTCTTAGAATGTAAAATTAATAAATCTTTACGTAATCAGCTTGAAAAAGATAATATATGTCCAGAATACTTTAAATTGTCTGAAACAGATAGATTACAATTAATTCTATCTTCATTCGATATTCGATATCATTTGTGGCAAAAACACAGCATCATCTAATATTCCTGTAAAAGACAAGCAAGGGAATTTGTTAACATCCGAAATTGAACAAGAACAAAGATGGACAGAACATTTCAGTGAGCTACTAAATAGACCAACTCCAACAGAACTCCCTATTATTGCAGAAAATAACAACGAACTAGAAATCAGCATAGAACCACCTGAAATGAATGAGATAATATCTGCAATCAAAAGTCTAAAAAATGGAAAATCACCTGGAAACGACAATCTGAATGCTGAACTGTTTAAATTAGACCCAGGTTTATCTGCCATCCTGCTTTATAACATCTTTAAAGACATCTGGAATAAAGCACAGATACCATACATCTGGAATAATGGCACTATAATCAAAATACCAAAAAAGGGAGCACTTAATGATTGTAACAACTGGCGTGGCATTACATTACTTTCCATACCAAGTAAGATCATGGCAAAAATCATAATTAGACGAATTGCAAACTCCATTGATGATCTACTGCGAAAAGAACAAGCAGGTTTTCGTCCGGGAAGAGGTTGCATCGACCAAATATTTACATTAAGAAATATTATAGAGCAATGCACAGAATGGCAACGGCAGCTATACATAAACTTTGTTGACTTCGAGAAAGCATTTGACAGCATCCACAGGGAAAGTCTTTGGAAAATATTACGATCATATGGCATCCCACAACATCTTATTAACCTCATAAAAGCATTCTACAAGAGATTTCAGTGCAGGGTTGGATACAGTGATATATACTTTCAAGTAAAATCAGGAGTAAGACAAGGGTGTGTCATGTCATCGACACTCTTCATTATAGTCATTGACTGGATAATGAGACAAACAACAGCTAATACACCAAGAGGCATAAGATGGGGCACTTTTACCACTTTGGAAGACCTAGATTTTGCTGACGACTTAGCATTAATGTCTCACACACACCAACATATTCAGGATAAGACCTCAGAGGTAGAAAAATATTCAGGACAGGTGGGGCTGAAAATCAACGTAAAGAAAACCGAAGTCATGACACTTAATGCAAACAACCCAGGGTCAGTATTGCTGGATGGAAAAACATTACCACATGTTGATACCTTCACATACCTTGGCAGCACTGTTACTACCAATGGTGGCGCAGAATGTGACATCAAAAGAAGACTATCAAAGGCAAGGTCAGCTCTTTACAACCTGCAGGCTGTATGGAGATCTGGTCAATATACCATCCGTACCAAACTCAAACTTTACAGCAGCTGTGTCTTGCCTGTACTTTTGTATGGTTCAGAATGTTGGAGGATGACAGAACAAGACCAAAACAAGCTGTCCGTATTCCATACTAAAAGTCTAAGAAGGATTCTGCGAATCTTTTGGCCACATAAAATTTCAAACGAGGACCTCTTCATCAGATGCCAACAACAAGATATAGCCACAACAATAATGAGAAGACGCTGGAGGTGGATTGGGCATGTCCTACGGAAAGACCAGGAGGATATCACAAAGACAGCACTCCATTGGACCCCAGAAGGTAAAAGAAAGAGAGGAAGACCCAAAATGACATGGAGAAGAACTGTAGAGGCAGAGGCTAGTAAATACCAACAGACATGGGGCACACTACAGAAAACTGCCAACGACAGACAAAAGTGGAAAATCTTCGTTACTGCCCTACACGCCAATGGCGTACAAGGGCAGTAAGTAAGTAAGTAAGTCATTCGATATTATGCAGCTTACTGTTCCGTTCATTAAAAAGTCATTTGCACTGAGGGGAGTGGACACAACGCCTGCATAAATATTACTGTTTTACCACTTTATATATGATGTTTAATATGTTAATTTTCCATTGTGTATATTGTATTGTATTGTTTGTATATGCCTTCAACCCCCAAGGGTATAAATGAGCATTTCATGAATAAATAAATAAATTAATATTTCCTAAAGCTGCATCACTAAAAACTAAGATTTCCCAGTCTTCTGTCACATTTCCTTTTAATGATAGGAAAAACTGAATGCACGTAGAAGATCGAATACTAATGCACTTTTCAGTTTAGTACTTAAATCAACAAGATCAAAAGCTAAATCTGGTCTTGATCCTTGAACTGCCCAGTTCAATTGCCCTACCATTCTGCGATAATCTGTTTGCTCTTTTTGGGTAAGTTGTTTAAATTTCTGAAATGCACGCTGTGGCTCTATGTGTTGGTGATCTAGTTTTTCCATGTATATTGAATGATCTGGTTGTATACCTTCATTGTTTTGCTTTATCATGAAACCAATGTAACGAAAATCCACTTCTTCAATTTTTCCTGCTATGAACCTTTTCCTTAATTTTTCCATCAGTTTTTCAAATTCTTCATTTCCTGCATGAAGAAAACTATCAACATGACAACAGAAAATACCTTGGACAGATCCCTTAACTGTCAGGATAAACATAGCAGGATCAAGTTTTGATTGTCTACATCCTAAATTTATGAGTTCATATTTTACACTTATATAGAACTGCCTAGCTCCATCCTTTAGTCCGTACAATCCATGATTAAGTTTCCAAATGAATCCTTTTGATGTATCACTTTCAACTGGAGGTTCATCCCGTTCTAACGTGTTTCCTTGTAAAATTGCTTATTTTATGTCGGTAGTTTTTATTGTCCATTTCTTGCTTGCAGCAAATGTAAGGAATATTCTAATAGATCCCAAAGGTAAATCCAGAAAAGCGCTTCGGACGCAATAAATTATTAAACGTGTTGTTTTATATTTTTACATCACTGGGTCGATACCTCTGCTGGTGGACTATCAGTCCCCGAGGGTATCATCAGCTCAGTAGTCAGTGCTTCGGTACTGACATGATTAAACAAACTTTACTAAAATTGTCCGTTTATAAATTTTGAAATTATTATGAAACTAAGGTTTCAACTCCCTCAGGCAAAGTTGGCTTTAGATGAATTTGGCTATTTATTTTAGGTATTTTTGACATATAGCTCTTCAACGATTTTCGGTACTTATACATCTTCGGATTTCAAATGTTTGGCTTTGAGCGTTCCTGATGAAGGTAAATCCAGAAAAGCGCTTCGGACGCAATAAATTATTAAACGTGTTGTTTTATATTTTTACCTATTGTAGGGCTGTCTTTAGGAATGAAAGATTGTTCTCCAAAACCTCGAGCTACTAGTCTAGCTCTAGTGTCTCCATTTTATTTGTAATCACTCATCTAGTAGAAATTGTCTTTTGGCCACAATTTTCAACTTCCTCATAAGTGTTAAATTGCTTCAGCTTTTCTAATTCTAGTTGCTTTGCAATGTCGCTGTCTGTCTGATCCACTTCCTCAGTTGTATGAACTTCAGTGTCATTAATCTGGTCTTTTAAAATATTCCCTTCTAAACTTCCCAAGTCTACACTTTTTTTTCTTAGCTTACATGATCTTTCACATTGTACCATGTCTTGTTCCCTCCTGTTGCTTTTCCAGGTCTTCCTAGCACACTTGCACTTATCCATTCATCTGAACCTGGTAGATTATATCGAATGTTATCATCTTTCTTTGTAAGATTCACGTTATGACTTACGATTGTTGCTTCATTAGATAGATGCTCTTGTGTACTTGTTATAGTTTCTGCAATAATGTCCAGTGATTTCTTTCGTGCAATATTTGGCTCTGTTATCTTTTGTGCAATATTTGGTTCTGTAAGTTTCTTGCCAATAAAAGTGTCAATATTCTTTAACGCTATGTTATCATATCCAGTCTATTCTCCCGAATTATTATTTATTTTGCACAATCTGTTTGGGGGTACTCGGACAAATACTCCGCCATGTCTGACAAAAACAACTTTTTTCCATTTGGAAAACAACTTTTCCCGGTCCAAGCCAACGCTCTGTCCCTTCTCTTTTATAAAACACCATATCACCATTCTCATAAACTTGTTCAGCTGCTCTTACTTTTGAACGCAAAGCTCTGCGGATTCTTTCATCTGCCTCAGTCTGAATGTATGCTTTCCGTGTCTCATGTAAAGTATTTAAATGTTTGGCAAATGCTTCACTACTAGTTGTTCCCTCTAACGCTGGTAGTTCTGCTTGCATCAAGTTTGGCAAATTGGGATTTTTTACCTAACACTAACTGGTGACTGCTGAAACCATTCCACATTTGTAGTGAGTTCCGTGCCATATTTGCCCATGATAAATGTGTTCCTGATTCTACATTTTGTTTTCAGCCTCAAGTTTAATCAGCATAATATCAGTTACAGCATGTAAACGTTCACAAAGTCCATTCTGATATGGGCTCATTCTAGCTGTTGTACATACTTTAACATTTAAAATAGATGCTACCTCCCTCATCTGATCAGAACTAAATTCTCGTCCATTGTCAGACATGAGTGCACCCATTACTCCGAATATTCCAACCCAGTTCTCCATTAATGCCTCTATTACATTAGTAGGTTTCTTTCTATTAATAAAGACAGACACTGTATACCTTGACAACATGTCTATCATATGTAGAATCCAACGGTCCTTACACTGTTTCAAATCTATAGTAACTTTTTCATTAAATTGTTTCGCCACAGGCATTGAGACTACTGGCCTTGGTGGTGTCACAGCATACATTTTGCAAAGTTCACATTTAGATTGAATTTCTGATAGGTTCTCGTCATATTCTTCTTTCCAAATTCCAGCATCTTTCAGCAATGCTACAAGACGTTTCTTTGGTGGATGTGCAAACTGACGATGAAGTTTCAATAAAGCTGATATCTTTTTCTCAACACTTAGTTCATCTAACTTGACAGCATTTACTTCTTCTACTTTCAATGTTTCTGTCTTATCTATGGGTATACAATAATGCCCTGATATTGTTAGGTTTAATGATACTTCCTTTCCCATTATTATTGCTGTGTCATTCTCTAAATCCATTTTGACTCCTGTCTTTTTCATAGCTGACCTTGAAAGCAAGAGAGGAATATCTGAGTCAACCACATCTGTTTTTAACTTTACTTGCTCACCAACCATATAAATAGGTAAGTCGTACTCTCCAACTGATTTTCGTCTTGTCCCTCCTCCAAATTTAAATACTTAATGTCCGCTGTGATTGACAACCTTTTCTCGGTCTTCGTCATTCAATGAAGAAAAGTAACTACTAAGCCAAGTTTTCCCACATACTGTACTACTACATGCACTGTCCAATACTGCGCAATTACGAGCATCATTCCCTAGCCGTTTAATGTCTTGTTTTTGATAACCAGTGAATACACAGCGTGTTCTTCCTCTTCTGTAATATTAACTTTTGACAAATTTTCCCAGCTATCCGGACATTTTGCAACAAGATGCCCGTAAGAACCACAAGATCTACATGTTTTAAAAGGCTTTCCATCAGGTCCTTTAGGGTTAAGATTCTTTGCCCCTCTTTGTGATGACTGAAATCCTTGTCCACGTCCTCCACCTCTACTTTATCGCCCTCCACGCTTATAATTATAGCTGCTACCCCTTTTTACATAACCTGCGCCCACAAAGCTTCCTCATTTTCAGCTAAAAAAAGTTGGTTCAATTTTTATACTCTGACCAATATCTTTCACTTGACCCTCCTCCTCCCTTGAATTTTTTCAATGAACGTTTTGCTTCTTCATAAAGTGTCAATTTATTTTCATAGTTCATTCCCGTCAAGACTAGCACTTTTTCCTCTTTTGTGATATTTGCTTTACGTAACAATTTAAAAGCCAAGATATCTGATGGTAGTTTCATATTTTCTTTTCAATTTTTCTATATTTGCTGTCAAAATTTGCAACATACTCATGAATTGACTGACCTTCGGGTCTTGTAAAATCTTCAAAATCTTAAACTTTTCTAAGCTGTCAGCCAGGTCATCCTTAGCAAGATGCTTATCCAAAATTTCTACCAATGTAGTAAAACCAGTGTCTTTTTTCAGATCTTCAAGATCAATTTGATCAAATACTTTTTCTCTAATTTTACTTTCATCATCCTCTGGCAAAGTGAGTGCAACAGCTCTGCCTCTTTTCTTTTTATCTAAGTGTGTAATTTCACTCCATGCTACTAATTCTTGCTTATAAAGTTCATATGATTTCGATTTGCTGAATGATGGTAGGTTAATTCTTGTTGCCATTATTTCTTTTACTTTTCCCCCTTTTTTTCTTTTTTTTTCTGGAACTTCTATGCATAAAAAACCCTCAGGAGATCAGATTGTAATGGTAGAAACTGTTCAAACACTGTTTACACCTTATTATATTGTTCTTTTAAACTATTAGCAACTGCACTGGATACACATACTCTTAAATTCGTTTTTGTCGAGGCTGCAACTTTTGTTGCAGAAATCTCGACATAGGGATAGTGATCCGGCGGCGGCGGCGTTAGCTAACTTCTTAAAAGCTTTATATTTTAGAAGGTGGAAGACCTGGATGCTTCATACTTTGTATATAGATGCCTCATGTTACGAAGTTTCCGTCATTCACATGTCCAATGTCCTTGACCTCATTTTCATGGTTCAGTGGTCAAAGTTAAATTTTTGAGTTTTGGTCTTTTTATCTAATACTATATGCCATTGGTCAACTATATTTGGTGTATGGAAATATTTTATGATCAGTTTATGTCAGTCGCACAGGTTTTATTTGACCGTGACCTCATTTTCACGGTTCATTGCACAGTGTTAAGTTTTTGTGTTATGGTCTATTTTTCTTAAACTATAAGTAATAGGTCAACTATATATGTTGTATAGAAGCATTGTTAGCTGTACATGTCTGCCTGGCATGGTTCATCTGACCTTGACCTCATTTTCAAGATTCATTGGTCTATGTTTAGTTATCTTGGTTAATGTTAAGTTTTTGTGACAGTTGTTATATAAAGATTAGCTTTATACTAAGGACTATCAACATAATATCAATGATTAGTATAGAAGGCGAGACATTTCAGCGTGTGCACTCTTGTGCTCTGTTACAATGTGTTAACACATGTTAATTACAACATTATATTTATTGAAGAGACTATAATAAAATTGAGAATGGAAATGGGGAATGTGTCAAAGAGACAACAACCCGACCAAATAAAAAACAACAGCAGAGGGTCACCAACAGGTCTTCAATGTAGCGAGAAATTCCCGCTCCCGGAGGCGTCCTTCAGCTGGCCCCTAAACAAATATATACTAGTCCAGCGATAATGCATCTTTAAAACATAAGAGTACTTTAACAAAGTCATTAGAGTTATCTTTCTTTGTACATTAAATTGATCATCAACATGGGGAACCATTAATTAGCATATTAATCTATTGCAATAAAAAATCCTAATATCTAATGAAATTTGTAGATTTAGCTAACAAAGTCCTTATATTTGTATACAGTAACGTTCTTTTATAGTGAAAAATTGTTTTAACGTTGAATAAGATACAATTAAAAATTTCTTGCTAGTCACTCTCTGTGATTGCCATTACAGTCCGATATGCGGTTTAATTAGAACAAAAGAATTCGACCTCTTGTGTTTAGAAGGTAGAACAGTGAAACAAACTTTGTATACGGTTGTCAAGATGTCACAAAAGTTACTTTCCGTAAAGTCATTATAAAGATTTGCATTCACGTTGTTTAATTTTCATATTGTACAATTGTTAACAATGCAACTTGCAAACAATCGTTTTTAAAACGACCATAAGTCAAGCTGTTACGTCATTTAGGGGGTCTCCTTAAAAACTGCTACTTTTTTTTGCCCGACATAGAAAAAATCTGGGGAAAATTACAAAAATTGAGAAATGAATTGTCAATCGTTTAAGACCATTCCCAAAGTGGCACACCTAAAATTGACATTTGGACGCAATTTCAAAGTTGGATAATATATATGACGGGTTTTGTTAATAAATTTACGCATCGAACACACCCGTCCTATATATGTAACATCACATGACTTTTAAGTGATTAAAACTAATTTTTTTAAAATAATATTTGCATGTTTGACATGTTTTTTTCTTAAACAATTACATTTACACCGACAGTCATAATTTCTGTATTATTTAAAAAAAGTTTTGTTACACATTTTGTTACATCTGAGTTATACAGTAACCCGGATTGGTTGATCATTGTGAAGTTGCATATATTTATATCGTTGTATTCCAGTGGCGGATCCAGGGGGGGGGGGGGGGGGGGGTCCGGGGGGTTGGACCCCCCTTTTTTTTGGCCGATCAATGGATTTGAATGGGAGCATATAGTTGGAACCCCCCTTTACTCTGGGTTGGGACCCCCCCCCCCTTTTTTTTTTAAAATGGCTGGATCCGCCACTGTATTCCTTTTGTTTGTGTTAACAAATTGTCGCTCGGAATTATTTTTTATACATCATTTATTGATCTTGTAATTTCTTGTAATTTAGTTTGCGTCTTATTTCTTTGGTGTCATATTTTGGCTATGTTTGTGTTCGATCATACAGTATAATAAGTCGGTAGTTGCCCGCGAATGGATTTTTTTTTTAATTTCTTGTGACTCTTTGCGTCTTATTTGTTGATTGCAGTTGGTTTTTGTTTTGTGTCATGTGGAGATATGGTGTGATTTTGTTTTTCTTTTGATGTGTTTGCATCTTAGATTGGGATTGCACTGAGTTATTTCATGATTTCTTTTGTGCTATATTTTCGATACATTTTTATTGCCACTCCTACGATAGTAGAGAGGCATTATGTTTTCTGGTCTGTGCGTCCGGTCGTTCGTTCGTTCGTTAATGTACTACACATGCGTATATATATTACTCGAATGTAAAACATGCAACAATACTCTACCAAAGCAAGCCAGGAAACAATCCATCAACAAGGAATTAAGTTATTCATTTAATTTTAAAGGGGGTATGGTTTTCTTGTCTGAGCGCGACCATTTATTGTCCGCCTCCACCAATCAAATATTTTTTTCTTTCAAAACTTAACACTAAATAAGGTTTAAGAAGATCAGAACTCATAATATTTTTTCTGGTTTTAAATTTTGCCTGACCAAAATATTTTTTCGAACGAATTTTGGATCAGACGATATTTTTTTGAATGAATCTTACCCCTCACTCTTTTTTAGAATGTGAAGTTAAATCTTCGTTCCCGTATCAGTGGCGGATCCAGCCATTTCAAAAAGGGGGGTTCCCAACCCTGAGTAAAGGGGGGTTTCCAACTATATGCTCCCATTCAAATGCATTGATCGGCAAAAAAAGGGGGGGTTTCAACCCCCGGAACCCCCCCCCCCCTTGGATCCGCCACTGCGTATGTAAATAACCAGCACAAAGGCTCCTTTTTTTTCATACATTTGAAGACTTCCATCGCAATCGCATTGTTCAAACCAATATTCAGTGGCGGATCTAGAATTTTACATTAGGAGGGAAAAAGGGGGGGGGGCTGACTGAGCTAAGGGGAGCTCGCTCCAGTCATGCTTCAGTGATTCCCTATGTTTAATCAAACATATTTTTCCGACGAACACTTACAATCAACCAAGCCGTTGCTAAGACATTGCTTAAAAGAGCAGCGGCTTGGATTTAAAATTGTACTTACTAGACAGTTTTTGATAATCTGTTACAGTTTTGTACAAGAGTTAGTCCTTTGTTGTTTTAATAATAAAAACGGAACTATTATGATGTTATGGGAAATATCAAGTTTGCTTGATATTGACAAATCAAAAATTCAAGTCATATGGTAATGTTTGGGATGCTTAAACCTTTGACATATTTTGTAAGTTGAAAAATGAATATACTAATTTAAAGACCGTTTGTGGGTGCTAACATTTACGGTTGACTGGCATATTTTATGAAGAATGTACAACCTGTTTTATTTAAAAAAAAATGATGATTCTAAAAGATAACGAAAATTAAGCATATGCTCTTTATTCTGTTCTTGAACAGGGCTCTAATTTAAAAAAAAAAAAAAAGAAGGGTTCAGCTGATCAAGTTCTATGAAGAAGGAGAAAGGGGAAACCAATGGCACTGCTACATCATTTCAGAAATTATATAAATTATTACCATCAGTATTACAAGGCTAAGAAGGATGCATTCACATCTCTTCTGTTATGGATACGTTTGACAAATTATGTATATAAAAAAAACAAGTTTCTTTTATGGCATAACTTTATTCATATAGATTATTTCTCCTACATATCTTTATATATTGCTTTCTTTAGTTCAAATTGGAATCTCAGATAAGCATCTGGTACTTTAAAACCTCCCCTCTCTGTTCTATGCCTCTGGTCGACATGTGTACTTCAGAATAATTCCTGACTGTCGGATGTATAGCAGAACTTTCACATAACTTCTTGATAAAACTGCTGTCTATCTCCCTTTTCGACACTGCAAACATAAAAATCGAACAGGCAATTAAAGAGGGGGTTGCAACCACATGTTCCCCGTACAAACGGATCGGAACTAAGAGCTCTTTCCCGGATCTGCCACTGGATTTATACATCAGATGCATCACAAAATATAAACATGTTATTAAATATACTAGAATATGAAATAAAGAAAATTTAAAATATTAATCGAAAATGTTGAATTATAATTTATGTCTACGAAACCCAAAGTTCCTACTTAATTGGCCTTGTTTTCAAATCCTATCAAATGTTTTCATTTGTCTTCACATGTTAGAATATTCTTCAGAGCTGTATCTTGAACTAATGAATTGAAAAAAGAGGGGATGGATATACGTACTAAACATTAATTTTGTCTGTATTTTCAACATATCTAACAAACATGTGAGAAAAATTAGTTTTAAAATACGAAATATCTCTCTCATTCTGTAAACAGATATTGTAGGATTGTTAAGGTATTTTGGTGTTTTTGAACCCCCTCCCCCCTTTTTTTTGTAATGTACACCACAAAAAACATTTAGTTAGGATAAAGAACTAATAAACGATAGTCCTATAATGTAAGGCTTCAGAGTTTCATTTCATTTACATTCAACATGTTTATCGGATTTTTTTTATATCAATGTTGAACCGTTATTTTTATCGGATTTTTTTTTAACTACCCATGTCGAACCGTTGAACCGTTCAACATTAATAGTAAACAAAAGTTCGATAAAAAATGTTGAATGTAAATGATATGAACCTCCGGTCTTATATTATAGGACAATATATAAGACTTCTGAGATTCATATCATTTACATTCAACGGTTTAATCGGATTTTTTTTTATTACTTTGAACGGTTCAACATCAATAGTAAAAAAAAAATCCGATATAAAAACGTTGCATATTAGTGATGTAAACCTCATATTAGTGATGTAAACCTCCAAAGTCTTATATAATAGCACTACGGTAAATAGAATAATTGAAATTCAGTTAATTGAGTGTGGGAGGCTATTTTAATCCACTTTATGAGTGTGTATTATATAATGTTACAATGTAACAAACCTATCGAACACACCGTGAAAAATAACATTATCTCCCCTGGAAATGCTTAACAACAAGATACAAAAAGCTGCTACCTTTTTTTGCCCTGTATCACATAATTATGAAAACACATTACATAGATAGGGAATACTGTGCTTGTGTACACGTTTGAATGTGTAGGTGGCACACTCAGAACGATCGTCTCTAGATTTTTTTTTTAAATTCGTCCCGGCCTTTCCGGGTTCACGTAGCAACACGTTTCTTTCCTTTCCAGCTATTCCTGATTATGAATAAATCCAAAACATGCATTTATCCCAAAGCAACAACTATTAAACAAGTCACCTATACTAATGGTGATCGTCTAATTCCTAGCTGATTCCTTTAATCGTACCTTTCTTGACGACACCCATCGTTGTAGCGTCTACCATTGGAGGTAGCGAAATTACATGATTTGACAGGAGAGCGAAATAAACAAGGGGAGCAATTTTATCGAACCGCATTCCGGACTGTACTGGTTTGAGCAAATTGAAAAGTTTCAGTTTCAATTAGTGATGATTGTGTTGAACAAAAGAATAATAAAGTCTTCTTCTAACATGGGAAAGCTTCTTTTTTATAAGTATTGGATATGTTTTATGGTAATAGTTGTTGAATAAAGAGGTTGGAACATTGCATAAGGTTTTGTATTTAGGCAGTCAGTCATGTAAAACCATTTCAATGAGAACCGTTTATACATCGTTGGTTTGTTGAATCCAATATCTTATATATGAGGGCTATGAGAGGAACCGTTGTGAACTTGTAATATTCCACTATTCCAAGTTACCCCTTTCGGTACCTCGAATGTGTAAGATAGCGCGGCCACTCTTGGTCTCATCGTCACTCAATTGGAGGTCATAGTTAGGGCATGATCGCGATGTGGATCGAATGCATAAGCGTTGCTGATTGAGAGGTCATTGTGTTTAAAAAAAAAAAAAAAAAAAAAAAAAAAAAAAAAAAACCCCGCATAATACATAATACAAAAAACTAAAACAGAAAACAGGGGAAAAAGAGAAGAAGAAAAAAAAGCTCGGCCTGTCACAATGGTTTTATTATAAACTTTTGTTCCTGTTCGTTTTTAGAGATGCTCGGATATTATGGGTTTTGAATATGATATATTCGGTAGGTACAAAAATAGACATTATTTCGTTTTCTCATTTGATGTGGTAGGAACCGAAGTAGTAACGATTATTGGAGATTGTAAAATAGATGGTGAAATGGCCACAAAAAAAAAAACAACAAAAAAAAAAAAAACAACAAAGAAAAAAAAAAAAAAAAAAAAACAGATTACGCAACTTTGGAACTTGTACTTATTTGAACCTTTAGATGGGCTGTGCTTGGTATATAACATGAAGCTTTTGGTATTTTATTTTCGGAACTGAAATGCGCATGAAATATCTTAACAAGCTTCAAACTGAACATGAGATTTAGCGATCGTTTAACACAAATACGAGTCTATTAGAATGTTATGTGGTCAACTAGTTATTTGAAGAAGCCAGATGGTCAATATCTGAGAACCAGGTAATAGTTTGTAATAAGTTCACTTGATTCCTTTCACCCCTTTTCAAACCTCTTATGATTTGTTGAATCCAATATCTTATATATGAGAGAAACCGTTGTGAACTTGTAATATTCCACTATCCTACTGCCTGCAATTTACTTTTGGCATTGCAAAAGTCATGTCTTCTTTGACTGTCCATGACGTTAAAATACTAAATCTCTGGGATGTGTTTTAGTGAAGGTTAGTCTCTGATGCATGCTTTTTTTTATTATTATTAATTGTTTTGGCTTTTAACTAGCTGTCCGTAACTGCGAGTACTCTCTAGTCGTACTTTCTTGTTAATTTGCATAGGCGGATCCAGGGGGGGCCCGGGCCCCCCTTTCGTGGGAAAAATTTGGTTGATTATATAGGGAATCATTGAAGCCTGACTGGAGCCCCCCCCAGGGGCGGATGCAGGAATTTTCGAAAGGGGGGGGGGGGGTGCTAACCCAGGGCACCCAGGGCAAAGGGGGGGGGGGGTGCAAAACATATGTCCCGATACAAATGCATTGATCGGCAAAAATAAAGGGGGGTGCGCACCCCCGGAACCCCCCCCCCCCTGGATCCGCCACTGCCCCCCCCCCCTTTTTAGGTCAGTCAGCGGGCGCCCTTTAGGAAAAGTTCTGGATCCGCCACTGATTTGACCTGTTGATACTATTTGTAATGCTTTTTTTTTAATTTAATGTTAACATTTTTCTGGTCTATAAACCAGCTTTGATTGTTTGACTACAAATTTTCACTTCTTCGTACTAGGAATATCAAAATTATTTCCTTTCTCCTTTAATACTGTATATACATCACACTTCCGGTTCACGAAGAATACGAAGTTTAATCGAGCACCAATTTTGTAGTTTTATTGTTGATAATCACCTTACATTTACCAACTTTTAGAATAGTTTTTTTTATATACAAGAAATTTCTTGGTATTTGTAAATGGAAGGCTATACAGAAAAAGAAAGTATACTTAACAAAATATTTTCATTTACCTGTGTATAATATGACGTATTTTTTTTCAAAAGTTGATGTTTTTCTGAAAGGGTTTATCATTCCCGGCGGTATAATACTTTTACTTTAATTATTCATCCCTTATTTTTATTAAATTTGTATTTTTTTGTAACATAGATTAAATTTATTCGTTCATTGTGTGTTATTTTGTGTGACTACGTTTTTTGATTTCAGTTAAGCCATTGCAATTGATATTTTATAGTGTCTTTCTATGTTGTTATGTCACACTATTGTTTCAGATAAGGGAGAAGGTTTGGTACCATTAAAACGTCTAATCCTGCTGCAATTGTTTACACTTGTCCTAAGTTAGGAATCTGATTTTCAGTAGTTGTCGATTGTTTATGTGGGTCAGAAGTGTTTCTCGTTTCTCGTTTTTTTTAAATATATATTAGACCGTTGGTTTTTCCCGTTCCCGCTCGAGATAATGTCGAGACTAGTTGAGTAAAAACTGTGCTCCATTTTACTGGTCGAGCATTAAATATGGTCTTTTCAGACTGAGCAGTTTGTAGTGTCTGCATATTGATATTGATATCGACAGAATATGAAGGTTTTTTTTATCTCGTGAATATATATATATTGAAACCCAGGTGGTCGTGTGGTCTAGCGGGACGGCTACAGTGCAGGCGATTTGGTGTCACGATATCTCAGTAGCATGGGTTCGAATTCCGGCGAGGGAAGAACAAAAAATTTGCGAAAGCAAATTTACAGATCTAACATTGTTGGGTTGATGTTTAGACAAGTTGTATATATACGAAAGCAAATTTACAAATCAAACATTGTTGGGTTGATGTTAAGACGAGTTGTATGTATATATCAGACGTACTTATAAATATAATTATTTTCTGTGACTGTATATTACATTAATTTGTAGGATCCTTTACTATAGATAATTTAGCTGATCTGTAACAATAACATCTTCATGCCTTATATATCATGTACTGTAGTACGCCGCTAGATTAAAACTGACGAGGAAAGGTAACAAACGGCCAGCGAAAGCTCTTTTTTTGAGAGCCCAGGTGGTCGTGTGGTCTAGCGGGACGGCTGCAGTGCAGGCGATTTGGTGTCACGATATCACAGTAGCATGGGTTAGAATCCCGTCGAGGGAAGAACCAAAAATTTGCGAAAGCAAATTTACAGATCTAACATTGTTGGGTTGATGTTTAGACGAGTTGTATATATATATATATATATATCTATATATATATAACTCGTCTAAACATCAACCCAACAACAACAGTCACAGAAAATAGTTATATTCATATATCTATATATATGAACGTATAAACGAGTCTAAATTGAAAACTACGCTCAAACCTATGATTGCGTTGGATAAAAACCGCAATTTTTATACGTGTGCATGTAAAACAAATTTCGTTGTAGAAGGGTATAAAAACAGCACAAACAACATTTTCCAAAAGACCAAAAAAGGGAAAAAGTATATTTAAACAAAACGCATTTGACTAACAGGTTGAACAACTGATGTTCTTTAACCCTGCTGACTGCCATTGGCGATTGCCAAATAAAATTGATCACAAGATGTAACAAAATGCGTCTTAATATAAATTTAATACTAAACAGAAAAGAAATTTAACTTGTGGCCACGATGTTATGCCACAAACATACGGTGTCAATATTTTTTTAGTACACCAGATCCGGATTTCGACAATAAATGTCTCTTCAGTGATGTTAGGAATCGAAACGGTATTTGGAAGGCCATAAAAAAAGTACCCTCATTTTTAGAAAAAGTACCCTATATATATATTTCGAATATATATATGTGTGTATCTTACATTAATTTGTAGGATCCTTTACTATCGATAATTTAGCTGATCTGTAAGAATAACATCTTCATGCCTTATATATCATGTACTGTAGTACGACGCTAGATTAAAACTGACGTGGAAAGGTATTACCCGGCCACCGAAAGCTTCATTTTTATGAAGCCCAGATGGTCGTGTGGTCTACCGCACCGGTTACAGTGCAGGCGATTTGGTGTCACGATATCTCAGAAGCATGGCTTCGAATCCCGACGAGGGATATATATATAAGTACGTCTGATTTTATTTATGGGCTCACGGGGTGGTACAAAGCTGAAACACATCCTGTATATATAATTCGTCTAAATATATGATAAGTCCATCTAAGTTCAGACTTTCTTATAATATAATAATTTCTGTGACTGCATCCTACATTGATTTGTCAGATCCATTACGATAGATAATTTACTGCTGATCCATTTTCATGCCTAATATATCCTGTACTGTGTTACGACGCTTGATTAAAACGGACGAGGAAAGGTAGCACCAGGCCACCGAAATCTTTATAATTGTAGATTCTAGGTTGTCGAGTGGTCTAGCACGTCGGGCACAGTGCAAGGCGATTTGGTGCCACGATATCTCAGTAACATCAGTTCCGGAACCCCGGCAAGGGGCAGAACAAAATTTGCATCTCACATGGCTGGGCTTGTATTTGATGAATTATATATAAATATATATAGACATCTAGACATTTGTTTTGCATGCGCACGTATAAAATTGCGGTTTTTATCTAACGCAATCTTAGGTTTGAACGTTGTTTTCAATTAAGACATGTTTATATGTTTTGTTTAGGCTTATCTTATATTTTCCTTCGGGTTCATTTGATCCATTAATCCCAGTTCGACTCCTTAAAGTTCCTATCTAAATCGAGGTAAATTGTATGGCCTTCCAAATACTGTTTCTATTACTAACATCACTGATGAGACATTAGTTGTCGAAATCCGGATATGTTGTACTAATTTTTGCACCTTTTGTTTGCCTCTATGCCATCTTTTGCGTAAGTTATTAGGGCCCCGCCAAAGGCGAGTCGCCCTATAGTGACCAGTCTGTCCGTCCGTCCGTCCGTCCGTCTAAAACACTAACTTTGTGTCCGCTCCATATCTAGGTCAAGGTCAAAAAACTTTGGTTTCAGTTGACAACCCTATGTCCTGTGGTGAAGATCGTGTCCGCTCTATATCTTGAGAACCGTTATGATTTCAAAGTTTATACTTGTCATGTATATGAACCAACACCAGAGGGTGTGTCATAATTTATGAACGACTGCCTAGGGCAAAGTTCAAGGTCAAAAACTTTGGTTTCAGTTGACAACCCCATGTCCTATGGTAAAGATTGTGTCCGCTCTATATCTTCAGAACCGTTATCATTTCAAAGTTTATACTTGACATGTTTATAAACCAATACCAAAGGGTGTGTCATAATTTATGTGCAACTTCCTAGGTCAAAGGTCAAGGTCAAAAACTTTGGTTTCAGTTGACAACCCCATGTCCTATGGTAAAGATTGTGTCCGCTCTATATCTTGAGAACCGTTGTCATTTCAAAGTTTATACTTGACATGTATATAAACCAATACCAAAGGGTGTGTCATAATTCATGTGCAACTTCCTAGGTCAAAGGTCAAGGTCAAAAACTTTGGTTTCAGTTGACAACCCCATGTCCTATGGTAAAGATTGTGTCCGCTCTATATCTTGAGAACCGTTGTCATTTCAAAGTTTATACTTGACATGTATATAAACCAATACCAAAGGGTGTGTCATAATTCATGTACAACTTCCTAGGTCAAAGGTCAAGGTCAAAAACTTTAATTTCAGTTGACAAACCCATGTCCTATGGTAAAGATACAATTTTTTAATGAACATTATTCCCAGCGGGGCCCACAGAGATGGCTCTCATCTCAATGATATCTAGTTGTTTTCTAATTTGGTGTTAAATTCATAATATAGATCCATTTTGTTACATCTTGTGATCCGTTTATTTGGCAATTATCGTCATTGGCAGTCAGCAGGGTTTAAGAACATCAGTTGTTCGACCTGCTAGTGAAATGCGTTTCGTTAAAATATACTTATTATATATATTCTTTTGGTCTTTTTGAAAATGTTGTTTGTGCTGTAATTAGACCCATCTACCTTTTTGAAACACTTTTTCTCGATTTTTCTTGATTAACCTTTATAATGAAAACTCAAAGCCGAATATTCCAAAGCCAAGATATGAAGTGCATTATGACCAAATACAGATCTACAAAGTCCTACTTTATTGCCAAAAAAACCCATCTTAGGCCTAAACCTTTCGTTCTTAACGTTTTTTTTTATTTTGTTTATTTAATTATTGATTATCTCTATGTATATTCATCCTCGTTGGTTTTTATTTATATTAATGTATAATAAACCACAAATTTGGACAGTTCTACCTTAGAACTGATTCTGACAGTTCAACACTATAACAACTTTAGGGTATTTTTTTAAACTCTGCAAGATACACATATACTATAGCAATGGGAAGTAGTCATTATTTAATCAATTTGTATATTGCTATTACAGTATAGGAACATATATTGATGTACTAATATCTAATTACATTCATTAAACAAAGGCAATCAAGGGTTATGTTTGTAACAAAGCTATTGCCTAGTAAATATAGAAAATGATTGGCTAAATTACAATAGAAATTTTCCTTAAGCATTGAATTATTTTATGATAAATATAACTATATAATTTGGCCGAATTCTAGTTGTATCAATATTTACAATTATCTAAGATTTTTGAAAATTATACTGATTACATTGCCATAAATGTTAGATTGAGTAATAAACTACTGTTCACATATCTGAGTCATTATTATCAATAAACAGAATTGTGATTGATAAGATGTTAAGGGGCTCGCGGGTGTAAATATATTTTTTTCAAATATTGGATTTCGCTATTTTTTTTCTATAAATGAACTTTACCTATATACTTTATAGAAAAATGAAATAAAAAAATGGGGTCACCGATCATTTAAGCTCACAACCTTCCTTCAAAAGAAGCATGCATTTTTGTTCAGGTATTTTTTCCTGTTGATTTAATAGAAGAAATAGAGGTAATATCGAAATAAAAAAAGAACCAAATTACAGAAATCGCTTAAATTTTACGATTTTTTATTTTATTTACAGCATATTTGAAAAAGTATTAAAAATATAGGTCACAGATGAGTTAAAAAAAAATATTTCAATTTTAATGCCCCCAAAATGCCAATTTTACATCTAAGGCAGATAACTTGGAGCTTTTTCAATAATATAAACATTTTGAAAGTCATCTTGGTAAAAAAATGATTTGTTTTGGTTGATTTTTGTGGAGCATATCATAGAGTAACAACTAATAGTGTGCTAAACATAATTTGTAACCAAAAAAAATTGCTTAAAATTTTGCTGAAAATTTTGTACACTCGAGCCTCCTTGACGCATCTTTACATACTCATCAACAAAAAGTTTGTTAAAGTAACAATTATTAAACACACAGTTTCTGTCGAAACAGAAAGACGAGCTTGGTTGTTTGTTTGATCTGGTGATGGAATATTGGAAGGACATTGTGCAGACCATCCAATGTTTTCTTCTTTATTCTGTTCCTTCAGCCAATCAATAAGAGGTGTGAAATATTGAATAATCGGCAGAGCGCTCATGTTTCTACCACCTGTCATTACTTGCATTGCATCCTGCCATTGTTTGGACGATCCTAATGCTAACATGTTCCTATATAATATAATAAGAACGGGCGTTTTAAGCTATATGGAAATAAAAAATCAATTTTGGTTAAAAATTATATTAAAAAAAAGCTAATCATTGCGAAAACGAAAATTATAAAATCAAGTAGGCTTGCAGCATCCATAATCCTGTGCGCTCTACTTATATTTTAAATTACAGCAGGTTAAACAAGTAATAATTTGTTTGTTTTCTTTCTTTCTTTCTTTATTTATATGCACAAGACATAAACATACACATAAAAGCTATTTACTCCTATCCGAAAGTTCTGGAGTTGCATGTAACTGTTTCATGATGATCCAGTTCAAGCTTTTTGTGGCACTGTTCAAACAATGTATTGTGCATATAAAATTTCATAGAGACATGTTTAAACAATCCGAGACAATTAAAACAAAGTATTTCTGTTGCCTTATTTTTTGTTTCAAGCATCAAAATCTCACAATATTCACTTTCTAAACTTTTCCTTCGCTCGGCACATTACCGGTGACCTTTATTTGTGTAGCACTTGACTCTAACTGGAAGTTGTCTAATTAACTGGGTTTTTTTTCTGGAATGGACTAAACAGTGATAAGGTGAATCGCTGCGGATTATTTCTTTGAGTGGATATTCAAAAACATATTTATAAGTAATTTATAACAACAACTGTACGGACTTTATATACCCGAATGAATATATAATCCAATAGCTGCGTGAGATAGTATTTTTTTTTTAATGAATAATTGTTTTTTTTTTTTAAATCACCTGGAACATTTTAACTCTAAGCAGTCAAGTTCAACTGGCAGAGGGGTCCACGCTTCTAATTTACATATCTCAGATCAACTGCCCGTGAAAAAATACTCTCTACATATACCACTATTTATAAACCCTGCATCTGTTTTGAATCAGTTTTCCACACACCTTCAAACCTTGCATTTTCATCAGAAATACTGTGAAACTGTTTACTCGCGTAGTGGTATTAACCATATGTGGATTCTTAAAAATTCTAAAGAACTTCTAGACAATTTTAAATCTCGGTCTTTTTCTGAAATTAGTTCCATCAAAACTTTTGATTTTTCAACCCTGTATACCACCATTCCCCATGTGAAATTGAAAAATCGCCTAAAAGAAATAATCCACAATGCCTTTCAACATAAAAATGGTAGCATACGCTATAAATTTATTACTTTGGTATTTGATAAGGCATATTTCGTAAATAGTGACAAACAAAAAGGTAAAATATGCTACACAGAAGAACAAGTGGTCAGTATGCTGGAGGTTCTTATCGACAACATATTTGTTGAGTTTGGAGGTAGACTTTTCCAACAAATTGTCGGCATTCCTATGGAAACAAACTGTGCGCCTCTTCTTGCCGACCTCTTCTTATTTTCATATGAATCGGAGTTCCTCCAGACACTTGTAAAAAACAAGAGAATCAAAGAAGCCAGATTATTTAATTTCACTTTCAGATATATTGATGATGTTCTTTCCATAAACAATCCGAACTTTTCTGATTGGGTTCCATTAATATATCCCCCAGAACTAGAGATTAAAGAAACAACAGACACGGCTTCCTCCGCCTCATTTTTAGACTTATATCTCGAATCTGACTTACACAGTCATCTCAGTACCAGAATCTATGACAAAAGAGACGATTTTAATTTTGAAATTATAAATTTCCCCCACCTTAGTAGCAATATACCAACTTCACCTGCATACGGGATATATATTTCCCAACTTATTCGATATTCAAGAGCTTGCAGCTCCTACTCAGACTTTGTAAAACGTCATCAGTGTCTGAGTAGTTAGTTGATGAAACAGGGGTATGTCAAAGAACGTCTCGTTCTTTTTCTAAAAAAGTTCATCGGAAGGTACCAAGACCTTGTTGATAAATATTCCGTATCAACTTCTCAAATAATACACGATGGTCTTGATGTATAGATTCTGCGTACTGATGTTGTTTATCATCTTAACAACGTGTTTTATAGTTCTTTCATTTGTCTTTGTTCTATTATTAATATTACTTTTACTGTTGAATGGTTTCATGTGATATCCGTTTCACGTGGCTCGGTACTTATACATCTCGTCAATGTGTTTGTATTGGCTTTCATTTTTTTGTGGTTTGTTTTGTATTTGCGACTTTTTGTATTTCTTTTGTTCTTATAACGTGACTCTGTACTTTAAAAGATCCAGTCAATATGATATTGTTCTATTATATGTCATTATGATATATTTCTATTATGAATTACAATATACTTTGAACCACAAACGTCAAAATCATTCAATCGCGTAGTGGAATTAACTATATTTGGATTCTTATAAATTCTATATATAACTTTTGGACTAGTTTAAATCTCGGTCAATTTCTTAAATTTATTCTTACATACTTTTGATTTTTTAACCCTGTATGCTAACATTCCCATGAAAATTTAAAAATTGTTTGTACGCACATTGAACGACAAATTTATGTGACATATAAAATTTTCTGACGTCAGACACTCAAATCAATAAATGTGTTCGTAGATAGTAGATGTTTTTGTGTTCTGTTAAATTGTTCCTTTTAAAATTGTTAAACGATGATGACTGATGTACCCATATTTTGACTATTTTATTTATTGTGTCTGTTTATTTAACGCATCAATGTAAAAATATCGGAAATTGATGAGACTGTCATTAAAGTGAGAGGGTTAGCGCTATAGAACCAGGTTTAATCCACCATTTTCTACATTTGAAAATGCCTGTACCAAGTCAGGAATATGACAGTTCTTGTCCATTCGTTTTTGATGCGTTTTGTTTGATTTTGCCATGTGATTATGGACTTTCCCAATTGATCTTCCTCTAAGTTCAGTATTTTTGTGATTTTACTTTTTTTTTTTCATATAAAATCAAAGAGGCCTTTTCAAGAATATGAATCATTGTGTTTATAAAATATGAATGAACAAAAATGAGAATGAAAATGGGGAATATGTCAAACAGACAACAACCCGAGCAAAGAGCAAATTTGTTTTGATGCAAACCTTGACGTTCTTTTTGTTATATTTTACTTATTATAAAGAATTGGAAATTTTGCTTGAAGCTTACTATTTTCAAATTTTGATCAATTATTTATTTATTATATTAAACTTATTATTTTCAAATTTAGACTAATTATTTATCTATTTAGCAATGGCATTTCAGTCTATAACAAAAAATTGCCAGGAATTTCAAATAGCTCTGTCTTTTAAATTGTAGATTTTCAAAAATCTTCAGCAAAATGTTGTAGTCGGCTAATGAATAGAATTCGATTTACAGTGAGTTGCTTATAGGTGTTACTGTAAAAGTTTACCTATAGCTCAACCTGTTTTTAAAATTGACAATACAATAGGGACATTTAAATTGACCAGTTGGTATTGTTAGATTTAAATCTACCTTGATGCTACCTGTAAAAAAATTTATTCACCTAACCCAAAGTTTCAGCATGCTTTTTTCATGAACTTTTTCTTACCAAGGATTATTCTATTGAGAGATTTTTATTTTACTGTCATTCAAAATATTAGGAGTTATCAAGCCAAACAAGAATGACTATATCATATATGTTATTTTCTTGCAGTTTATTTAAAATTGCATGGCCTAAAATGCACTACATTTCATCGTAATGTTTGCATAGCCACTACTAGCAGTGTTTAATACCCTAAATAATCCAGTCGTAATATTTCACTCACTTTATGAAACATCAAAATCATATTTGAATAAACAATTTCATTTATTTTTTTACACTGATATTTGACATCTCATCCAGAATTCCAAAGTTTTTAAATAATTCCCAATTTTATTCATTTTTCACTACTTCACTAGATTTTTTTCTAAATCCATAGTATAAATTCTGATTAACTTCCCATGATATACATCCTAATTTAACAGGTGCAGAATCTATACATAATTCAGAATCTTGTAAATTTTTTTATCATTTCCATTACTATATTCCAAAAAGTTATCCTCACTTTACAAATATTTTGTAATATTTTATTTATATTTTTACTATATATCACTTGATTTTTCTATATCCACAGTAAACATTTTATTTCATTTCCTATTATAAATTTCCAAATCAAACAATATTTGATCCAGAATTTTATAATGACTATTTCCAATTTCACATTCACTTAAAACATTTCCCCACGTTAGGAATATTTTAGAATATTTTACTTTCATTTTTCACTTTATCACTAGATTAGACTATATCCACTGCATTAATTCAACATTTTATTTCATTTCCAAGATCCCATTTAAATGGTAAATCATCTTAAGTTTGTAATTGATCCCAAATTAATAATGAATGTTTTTAAAATCACATTTAAAGCCACAGAAACATGTTGAATGAACTCACACTATATCTCCTACTTGAATTCCAGTTTTGAAATTTTTTAATCTTTAACATAACTAAATCCCATCGTATGAAAATTTGAATTTCCTTGAGCAAACACAGCATTTTATGCACAAAAGTCCCACTAATATTATAATAGATTTCAAAGAAAAAACACAGCAAGGTATACTCCAAACTTATTTTCGAATTTTACATGTACAACATCATATGTAAGCCCCACAAAACAGTTTGAATGAATTATTTCCTCCTTGATGTCCTTCATGACATTAAAATCTTGAAAAAACCACATCACATTTTAAGAAGCAAAATTGCTATAAAAATCTATGAAGTGAATTCAAATAAAATAAATCCAATATTGTATGCACAATGACACCAAAAGATTTCAAACATTGCAAATAATAATCCAAAATGAGAATCTTGAAGGGACATGTGAATAAATGAACAACATATCCATCTGAAAATTTAAACTGTAAACACCTGAACAGCTATTTATTGTTTCACTGGCAGCTGGACAATACTATATATAAGGGTTAGAATTTTAAAGAAGCATTTAGTGTGTAAAAACAGTTTAATTTTCAAACATAGTAATACATGTTTAATTTAATCTTTTACTGATTTAGAATTTTAGGTAAAAA
Source organism: Mytilus edulis (assembly GCF_963676685.1). Classification (NCBI taxonomy): domain Eukaryota; kingdom Metazoa; phylum Mollusca; class Bivalvia; order Mytilida; family Mytilidae; genus Mytilus; species Mytilus edulis. Next base: position 40,883,186 of record NC_092345.1, on the reverse strand, counting down.
ATAGATAAATTATATATATCAGGGATTTAAAACAATGAAAACCAAAACTATTTTCTTCCCTATCAATTTTTTAATAGAATAATCCTAGGTTAGAAAAAGTTCAGGAAAAAAGCATGCTGAAAATTTGGGTTAGGTGAATAAAAATCTTTACAGGTAGCATCAAGGTAGATTTAAATCTAACAATACCAACTGGTCAATTTAAATGTCCCTATTGTGTTGTCAATTTTAAAAACAGGTTGAGCTATAGGTAAACTTTTACAGTAACACCTATAAGCAACTCACTGTAAATAATGAAGTTAAATTAAATTTCGTATTTGTGTTCACTAAGTCTTCCTTGCTCGTGACGACGGTGAATGTACATTTTTGTATAATTTCTCTGATCTAACAGCAATTATTATGACAAAAAAATGAATTTATGCCCTTAATAACTGCCATTACAAAGGCCTGATACATGTTTTTTGCTATTTTTTGCAACTTGGAATCTATAAATGGTTATCAAAGGTACCAGAATTATAATTTAGTACGCCAGACGCGCGTTTCGTCTACATAAGACTCATCAGTGACGCTTATATCAAAATATATAAAAATAGATATAATACTAACAAAAATACAGAACTCCATAGAAAATTCAAAACGGAAAGCCATTTTAAAATGGCAAGCCCTTTATCAAATGGCGATAAATCATAACACATCAAACGAATGGAAAACAACTTTCATATTCCAGACTTGATACAGGCATTTTCTTATGTAGAAAATGGGTGTTAAACATTGTGGTTTTATAGCTAGCTAAATATCTCACTTGTATGAAAGTCGCATAGAATTCCATTATATTGACAGCAATGTGTTTGTAAAACAAACAGACATAAAAGATACAAAGTCTGAGTAGCAGCTGCAAGCTCTTGAATACCGAATGATTTGGGAAATATATATCCCATCTACAGGTGAAGATGGTAAATTGTTGCTAAGGTGGAGGAAATTTATAATGAAGACCGTCTCATTTGTCTAGATTATGGTACTGACTGTTGAAATTATGTTTAAAAAGAGACAGGAAGCAGTGTCTCTTGTTTCTTTATTTTCTAGTACTGAGTGATAAATTAATGGAACCCAATCAAAAGAGTTTGGATTGGTTATGGAAAGAACATCATCAATATGACTTAATGTGAAATTAAATTATGTGGCACCTTTGATCTTCTTGGTTTTGACAAGTGTTTGAAGAAAATCCGACAAGTATGAAAATAAGCAGCGGTCGTCAAGCATTGCCAACAGTTTATTTTCTTACCAGAACAATTAATAAAGTCGCAACCGCAATGCATAAAAAGTTAAAACAGTAAGGCCAAATTTTTTATAGGTTTTTTTGGCAGGAAACACGATTTTAAGATAGTATCTAAAAAGTGAATGGCCAAGGACGTAAATTTCTAATTTTACAGGACGTCAACATTTTCGCATATTCTGGCCTCTAAATAATGGAATTATGTATGAAATTATGAAAGACTACGGAAGGAAAGTCAATTTGCTGTGGGGCATAGACATTGTTTGTAACTATCATTAATAGGTTGAAATAAGCAAAACATTTATTTGTGATTCAAATTTTTATCTTCATAACACAAAATGATATATTCCATTTAGTGCTAAAAAAGTTTTTGGGCGTCATGAAATTACTGCAATCCCAATTCTTGCTTACTAAGCAGCCACTCAGAACAGCTCATACAGTTGCCAAACAGATACATTTTTAACTCGATCGATTTATTAATTTCGAACAGCGGTATGCTACTGTTGCCTTTATTAAGCTATTCTACACTAAAACTAGAGGCTCTCAAGAGCCTGTATCGCTCCCCTGATTCTACTTGGGTTTTTGAAATCATATGAAAAAATATAAAATTTGGCTAAAAGTGACAACACAACCTCATTGATAAGGAAAGGAACATGTTTAATTTCATTCAAAAGTCCCCCACTGGCGGCCATCTTGGATGGCGGATCGGCTACAAAGTAACAACACTTGGTCAGCACCTCATAAGGAACATTCATGCCATGTTTGGTTTTATTCCATTCAGTGGTTCTCTAAAAGAAGTCATTTGTATGCATTTCCCATGGGGTCCTATGTTAAACTAAGTCCCCTGCTGGCGGCCATCTTGGATGATGGATCTGCTACAAAGTAACAACACTTGGTCAGTACCTCATAAGGAACATTCATGCAATGTTTAGTTTTATTCCATTCAGTGGTTCTCTAAAAGAAGTCATTTGTATGCATTTCCAATAGGGTCCTATGTTAAACTAAGTCCCTGCTGGCGGCCATCTTGGATAATGGATCGGCTACAAAGTAACAACACTTGGTCAGCACCACATTAGGAACATTCATGCCATGTTTGATTTCATTCCATTCAGTGGTTCTCTAAAAGAAGTCATTTGTATGCATTTCCCATAGGGTCCTATGTTAAACTAAGTCCCATGCTGGCGGCCATCTTGGATGATGGATGGGCTACAAAGTAACAAAACATGGTCAGCACGGCATAAGGAACATTCATGCAATGTTTGGTTTCATTCCATTCAGTTGTTCTCTAAAAGAAGTCATTTGTATGCATTTCCCATAGGGTCCTATGTTAAACTAAGTCCCCCGCTGGCGTCCATCTTGGATAATGGATCGGCTACAAAGTAACAACACTTGGTCAGCACCACATTAGGAACATTCATGCCATGTTTGATTTCATTCCATTCAGTGGTTCTCTAAAAGAAGTCATTTGTATGCATTTCCCATAGGGTCCTATGTTAAACTAAGTCCCCCGCTGGCGGCCATCTTGGATGATGGATTGGCTACAAAGTAACAACACTTGGTCAGCACTCCATAAGTAACATTCATGCTATGTTTGGTTTCATTCCATTTAGTGGTTCTCTAGAAGAAGTCATTTGTATGCATTTCCCATAGGGTCCTATGTTAAACTAAGTCCCCCGCTGGCGGCCATCTTGGATGATGGATCGGCTACAAAGTAACAACACTTGGTCAGCACTCCATAAGGAACATTCATGCTATGTTTGGTTTCATTCCATTTAGTGGTTCTCTAGAAGAAGTCATTTGTATGCATTTCCCATAGGGTCCTATGTTAAACTAAGTCCCCCGCTGGCGGCCATCTTGGATGATGGATCGGCTACAAAGTAACAACACTTGGTCAGCACCCCATAAGGAACATTCATGCTATGTTTGGTTTTATTCCATTCAGTGGTTCTCTAAAAGAAGTCATTTGTATGCATTTCCAATAGGGTCCTATGTTAAACTAAGTTCCCGGCTGGCGGCCATCTTGGATGATGGATCGGCAACAAAGTAACAACACTTGGTCAGCAACTCATAAGGAACATTCATGCCATGTTTGGTTTCATTCAATTCAGTGGTTCTCTAAAAGAAGTCATTTGTATGCATTTCCCATAGGGTCCTATGTTAAACTAAGTCCCCGGCTAGCAGCCATCTTGGATGATGGATCGGCAACAAAGTAACAACACTTGGTCAGTACCTCATAAGGAACATTCATGCCATGTTTGGTTTCATTCCATTCAGTGGTTCTCTAAAAGAAGTCATTTGTATGCATTTCCCGTAGGGTCCTATGTTAAACTAAGTCCCCCGCTGGCGGCCATCTTGGATGATGGATCGGCTACAAAGTAACAACACTTGGTCAGCACCCCATAAGGAACATTCATGCTATGTTTGGTTTTATTCCATTCAGTGGTTCTCTAAAAGAAGTCATTTGTATGCATTTCCAATAGGGTCCTATGTTAAACTAAGTTCCCGGCTGGCGGCCATCTTGGATGATGGATCGGCAACAAAGTAACAACACTTGGTCAGCAACTCATAAGGAACATTCATGCCATGTTTGGTTTCATTCAATTCAGTGGTTCTCTAAAAGAAGTCATTTGTATGCATTTCCCATAGGGTCCTATGTTAAACTAAGTCCCCGGCTAGCAGCCATCTTGGATGATGGATCGGCAACAAAGTAACAACACTTGGTCAGTACCTCATAAGGAACATTCATGCCATGTTTGGTTTCATTCCATTCAGTGGTTCTCTAAAAGAAGTCATTTGTATGCATTTCCCGTAGGGTCCTATGTTAAACTAAGTCCCCCGCTGGCGGCCATCTTGGATGATGGATCGGCTACAAAGTAACAACACTTGGTCAGCACCTCATAAGGAACATTCATGCCATGTTTGGTTCCATTCCATTCAGTGGTTCTCTAGAAGAAGTCATTTGTATGCATTTCCCATAGGGTCCTATGTTAAACTAAGTCCCCCGCTGGCGGCCATCTTGGATGATGGATCGGCTACAAAGTAACAACACTTGGTCAGCACTCCATAAGGAACATTCATGCTATGTTTGGTTTCATTCCATTTAGTGGTTCTCTAGAAGAAGTCATTTGTATGCATTTCCCATAGGGTCCTATGTTAAACTAAGTCCCCCGCTGGCGGCCATCTTGGATGATGGATCGGCTACAAAGTAACAACACTTGGTCAGCACCCCATAAGGAACATTCATGCTATGTTTGGTTTTATTCCATTCAGTGGTTCTCTAAAAGAAGTCATTTGTATGCATTTCCAATAGGGTCCTATGTTAAACTAAGTTCCCGGCTGGCGGCCATCTTGGATGATGGATTGGCAACAAAGTAACAACACTTGGTCAGCAACTCATAAGGAACATTCATGCCATGTTTGGTTTCATTCAATTCAGTGGTTCTCTAAAAGAAGTCATTTGTATGCATTTCCCATAGGGTCCTATGTTAAACTAAGTCCCCGGCTAGCAGCCATCTTGGATGATGGATCGGCAACAAAGTAACAACACTTGGTCAGTACCTCATAAGGAACATTCATGCCATGTTTGGTTTCATTCCATTCAGTGGTTCTCTAAAAGAAGTCATTTGTATGCATTTCCCATAGGGTCCTATGTTAAACTAAGTCCCCCGCTGGCGGCCATCTTGGATGATGGATCGGCTACAAAGTAACAACACTTGGTCAGCACCTCATAAGGAACATTCATGCCATGTTTGGTTCCATTCCATTCAGTGGTTCTCTAGAAGAAGTTCAAAATGTAAATTGTTAACGACGACGACGACGGACGACGACGACGGACGACGACGACGGACGACGGACGCCAAGTGGTGAGAAAGGCCCTTCGGGCCAGGTGAGCTAAAAATTAAAGAAGAATGAGTCTGTGTATTCGACATGCCCTCGCTCAAAACTAGATTTTCAAACTAAAGGACGGAAGGACGGACGGAAAGAACGACGGAAGGAAAGTCAATTTGCTCTGGGGCATAAACATTGTTTGTTGCTATCATTACTAGGTTGACATAACATAACTCTGAATGATACAAACTATTTAAAGGTAATAATGCACATGGGATTCATGCATATAAGAAGCTCAAATACTATTATTTCAACCTGAATTTTAATTGCCAGAATGAGAAAAACTCTATCGGTTTTTTTCTTGTTATTTGTAATGTTATGACGAACATTAAAAGAAATAAAAGATGTCAAATATGCATAGATAATTACAAAGTAAGTAAATCGATTAATCAAAAGTTCAAGAATTTCAAGTGTTTCTCTGCAGAAATTTTGGTTTTCTTGACTTGGTTGCTTCAACTGCATTGTGCATTAACAATGAAGGTATACAAAAAAATATATACAAGACACTAAAAATGTTCTTTGTGCTGTGAAAAGTAGGACACTCCTTCAAAATACACTATTTTCTATTAAAAATATCTACATGTTGCAGTTACAAATTCACAATTTATTTCTTTATTTTGATTAAAATATTTTCGAAATTTGGACTTCTTACATTTGTAATTGAAATGTAAGTGTTTTAATTACAGAACCTATATATATATATTGCTTGTTTTAGTACAGCTACACGTACCAATTAAATTGCATAATAGAAACTGAAAGATAAATATGTATTATGACCAATTCTATTCCAAATCTACTTGACCATGATGTTGCATTAACATATTATTATGGTAGATGTGCCACATAATATTCTTGTTAAGGCATTCGGAAAACCAGAGTGCTATTTTAGTAA